>NW_027210307.1:0-83948 GCF_027789765.1 Dendropsophus ebraccatus | reverse complement strand
TTAGAAAATCTGCAATTTCGGCGCTCTATTCAATTGTGTGGAGCGCATATCAGGTGGGTTTTCTCTGCCGGCTTAAGAGATACACGTGAAACTAAAGCCGATCCTGGGTGCCTAGGGTGCCTGTCATCCAATCCGCACTGAATTTCATTTCTAGCACATAGCCAAAAAATCGCCCCATTGACTTACATTGGAGTGCAGAAAAGTCATTTTTTCTCGGTCCCTTTAAGAGGTAGGAGTTAAACAAGCTTAGGTCTGCGGTGCCCAGGGGGGACCCCATCCAGCCCGCACTGAGTTTCATTCCTACCACCTTAGGAAAAAAAGTCATTATTTTGAGGCTTAGAAGTCATTTCTGCAATTCCCATAGAAAATCAACGGCGTCTCTATTCAATTGTGTGGAGCGCATATCAGGTGGGTTTTCTCTGCCGGCTTAAGAGATACACGTGAAACTAAAGCCGATCCTGGGTGCCTAGGGTGCCTGTCATCCAATCCGCACTGAATTTCATTTCTAGCACATAGCCAAAAAATCGCCCCATTGACTTACATTGGAGTGCAGAAAAGGTCATTTTTTCTCGGTCCCTTTAAGAGGTAGGAGTTAAACAAGCTTAGGTCTGCGGTGCCCAGGGGGACCCCATCCAGCCCGCACTGAGTTTCATTCCTACCACCTTAGGAAAAAAAGTCATTATTTTGAGGCTTAGAAGTCATTTCTGCAATTCCCATAGAAAATCAACGGCGTCTCTATTCAATTGTGTGGAGCGCATATCAGGTGGGTTTTCTCTGCCGGCTTAAGAGATACACGTGAAACTAAAGCCGATCCTGGGTGCCTAGGGTGCCTGTCATCCAATCCGCACTGATTTCATTTCTAGCACATAGCCAAAAAATCGCCCCATTGACTTACATTGGAGTGCAGAAAAGGTCATTTTTTCTCGGTCCCTTTAAGAGGTAGGAGTTAAACAAGCTTAGGTCTGCGGTGCCCAGGGGGGACCCCATCCAGCCCGCACTGAGTTTCATTCCTACCACCTTAGGAAAAAAAGTCATTATTTTGAGGCTTAGAAGTCATTTCTGCAATTCCCATAGAAAATCAACGGCGTCTCTATTCAATTGTGTGGAGCGCATATCAGGTGGGTTTTCTCTGCCGGCTTAAGAGATACACGTGAAACTAAAGCCGATCCTGGGTGCCTAGGGTGCCTGTCATCCAATCCGCACTGAATTTCATTTCTAGCACATAGCCAAAAAATCGCCCCATTGACTTACATTGGAGTGCAGAAAAGGTCATTTTTTCTCGGTCCCTTTAAGAGGTAGGAGTTAAACAAGCTTAGGTCTGCGGTGCCCAGGGGGGACCCCATCCAGCCCGCACTGAGTTTCATTCCTACCACCTTAGGAAAAAAAGTCATTATTTTGAGGCTTAGAAGTCATTTCTGCAATTCCCATAGAAAATCAACGGCGTCTCTATTCAATTGTGTGGAGCGCATATCAGGTGGGTTTTCTCTGCCGGCTTAAGAGATACACGTGAAACTAAAGCCGATCCTGGGTGCCTAGGGTGCCTGTCATCCAATCCGCACTGAATTTCATTTCTAGCACATAGCCAAAAAATCGCCCCATTGACTTACATTGGAGTGCAGAAAAGGTCATTTTTTCTCGGTCCCTTTAAGAGGTAGGAGTTAAACAAGCTTAGGTCTGCGGTGCCCAGGGGGGACCCCATCCAGCCCGCACTGAGTTTCATTCCTACCACCTTAGGAAAAAAAGTCATTATTTTGAGGCTTAGAAGTCATTTCTGCAATTCCCATAGAAAATCAACGGCGTCTCTATTCAATTGTGTGGAGCGCATATCAGGTGGGTTTTCTCTGCCGGCTTAAGAGATACACGTGAAACTAAAGCCGATCCTGGGTGCCTAGGGTGCCTGTCATCCAATCCGCACTGAATTTCATTTCTAGCACATAGCCAAAAAATCGCCCCATTGACTTACATTGGAGTGCAGAAAAGGTCATTTTTTCTCGGTCCCTTTAAGAGGTAGGAGTTAAACAAGCTTAGGTCTGCGGTGCCCAGGGGGGACCCCATCCAGCCCGCACTGAGTTTCATTCCTACCACCTTAGGAAAAAAAGTCATTATTTTGAGGCTTAGAAGTCATTTCTGCAATTCCCATAGAAAATCAACGGCGTCTCTATTCAATTGTGTGGAGCGCATATCAGGTGGGTTTTCTCTGCCGGCTTAAGAGATACACGTGAAACTAAAGCCGATCCTGGGTGCCTAGGGTGCCTGTCATCCAATCCGCACTGAATTTCATTTCTAGCACATAGCCAAAAAATCGCCCCATTGACTTACATTGGAGTGCAGAAAAGGTCATTTTTTCTCGGTCCCTTTAAGAGGTAGGAGTTAAACAAGCTTAGGTCTGCGGTGCCCAGGGGGACCCCATCCAGCCCGCACTGAGTTTCATTCCTACCACCTTAGGAAAAAAAGTCATTATTTTGAGGCTTAGAAGTCATTTCTGCAATTCCCATAGAAAATCAACGGCGTCTCTATTCAATTGTGTGGAGCGCATATCAGGTGGGTTTTCTCTGCCGGCTTAAGAGATACACGTGAAACTAAAGCCGATCCTGGGTGCCTAGGGTGCCTGTCATCCAATCCGCACTGAATTTCATTTCTAGCACATAGCCAAAAAATCGCCCCATTGACTTACATTGGTGTGCAGAAAAGGTCATTTTTTCTCGGTCCCTTTAAGAGGTAGGAGTTAAACAAGCTTAGGTCTGCGGTGCCCAGGGGGGACCCCATCCAGCCCGCACTGAGTTTCATTCCTACCACCTTAGGAAAAAAAGTCATTATTTTGAGGCTTAGAAGTCATTTCTGCAATTCCCATAGAAAATCAACGGCGTCTCTATTCAATTGTGTGGAGCGCATATCAGGTGGGTTTTCTCTGCCGGCTTAAGAGATACACGTGAAACTAAAGCCGATCCTGGGTGCCTAGGGTGCCTGTCATCCAATCCGCACTGAATTTCATTTCTAGCACATAGCCAAAAAATCGCCCCATTGACTTACATTGGAGTGCAGAAAAGGTCATTTTTTCTCGGTCCCTTTAAGAGGTAGGAGTTAAACAAGCTTAGGTCTGCGGTGCCCAGGGGGGACCCCATCCAGCCCGCACTGAGTTTCATTCCTACCACCTTAGGAAAAAAGTCATTATTTTGAGGCTTAGAAGTCATTTCTGCAATTCCCATAGAAAATCAACGGCGTCTCTATTCAATTGTGTGGAGCGCATATCAGGTGGGTTTTCTCTGCCGGCTTAAGAGATACACGTGAAACTAAAGCCGATCCTGGGTGCCTAGGGTGCCTGTCATCCAATCCGCACTGAATTTCATTTCTAGCACATAGCCAAAAAATCGCCCCATTGACTTACATTGGAGTGCAGAAAAGGTCATTTTTTCTCGGTCCCTTTAAGAGGTAGGAGTTAAACAAGCTTAGGTCTGCGGTGCCCAGGGGGGACCCCATCCAGCCCGCACTGAGTTTCATTCCTACCACCTTAGGAAAAAAAGTCATTATTTTGAGGCTTAGAAGTCATTTCTGCAATTCCCATAGAAAATCAACGGCGTCTCTATTCAATTGTGTGGAGCGCATATCAGGTGGGTTTTCTCTGCCGGCTTAAGAGATACACGTGAAACTAAAGCCGATCCTGGGTGCCTAGGGTGCCTGTCATCCAATCCGCACTGAATTTCATTTCTAGCACATAGCCAAAAAATCGCCCCATTGACTTACATTGGAGTGCAGAAAAGGTCATTTTTTCTCGGTCCCTTTAAGAGGTAGGAGTTAAACAAGCTTAGGTCTGCGGTGCCCAGGGGGGACCCCATCCAGCCCGCACTGAGTTTCATTCCTACCACCTTAGGAAAAAAAGTCATTATTTTGAGGCTTAGAAGTCATTTCTGCAATTCCCATAGAAAATCAACGGCGTCTCTATTCAATTGTGTGGAGCGCATATCAGGTGGGTTTTCTCTGCCGGCTTAAGAGATACACGTGAAACTAAAGCCGATCCTGGGTGCCTAGGGTGCCTGTCATCCAATCCGCACTGAATTTCATTTCTAGCACATAGCCAAAAAATCGCCCCATTGACTTACATTGGAGTGCAGAAAAGGTCATTTTTTCTCGGTCCCTTTAAGAGGTAGGAGTTAAACAAGCTTAGGTCTGCGGTGCCCAGGGGGGACCCCATCCAGCCCGCACTGAGTTTCATTCCTACCACCTTAGGAAAAAAAGTCATTATTTTGAGGCTTAGAAGTCATTTCTGCAATTCCCATAGAAAATCAACGGCGTCTCTATTCAATTGTGTGGAGCGCATATCAGGTGGGTTTTCTCTGCCGGCTTAAGAGATACACGTGAAACTAAAGCCGATCCTGGGTGCCTAGGGTGCCTGTCATCCAATCCGCACTGAATTTCATTTCTAGCACATAGCCAAAAAATCGCCCCATTGACTTACATTGGAGTGCAGAAAAGGTCATTTTTTCTCGGTCCCTTTAAGAGGTAGGAGTTAAACAAGCTTAGGTCTGCGGTGCCCAGGGGGACCCCATCCAGCCCGCACTGAGTTTCATTCCTACCACCTTAGGAAAAAAAGTCATTATTTTGAGGCTTAGAAGTCATTTCTGCAATTCCCATAGAAAATCAACGGCGTCTCTATTCAATTGTGTGGAGCGCATATCAGGTGGGTTTTCTCTGCCGGCTTAAGAGATACACGTGAAACTAAAGCCGATCCTGGGTGCCTAGGGTGCCTGTCATCCAATCCGCACTGAATTTCATTTCTAGCACATAGCCAAAAAATCGCCCCATTGACTTACATTGGAGTGCAGAAAAGGTCATTTTTTCTCGGTCCCTTTAAGAGGTAGGAGTTAAACAAGCTTAGGTCTGCGGTGCCCAGGGGGGACCCCATCCAGCCCGCACTGAGTTTCATTCCTACCACCTTAGGAAAAAAAGTCATTATTTTGAGGCTTAGAAGTCATTTCTGCAATTCCCATAGAAAATCAACGGCGTCTCTATTCAATTGTGTGGAGCGCATATCAGGTGGGTTTTCTCTGCCGGCTTAAGAGATACACGTGAAACTAAAGCCGATCCTGGGTGCCTAGGGTGCCTGTCATCCAATCCGCACTGAATTTCATTTCTAGCACATATCCAAAAAATCGCCCCATTGACTTACATTGGAGTGCAGAAAAGGTCATTTTTTTTCGTCCCTTTAAGAGGTAGGAGTTAAACAAGCTTAGGTCTGCGGTGCCCAGGGGGGACCCCATCCAGCCCACACTGAGTTTCATTCCTACCACCTTAGGAAAAAAAGTCATTATTTTGAGGCTTAGAAGACATTTCTGCAATTCCCATAGAAAATCAATGGCGTCTATATTCAATTGTGTGGAGCGCATATCAGGTGGATTTTCTCTGCCGGCTTAAGAGATACACGTGAAACTAAAGCCGATCCTGGGTGCCTAGGGTGCCTGTCATCCAATCCGCACTGAATTTCATTTCTAGCACATAGCCAAAAAATCGCCCCATTGACTTACATTGGAGTGCAGAAAAGGTCATTTTTTTCTCGGTCCCTTTAAGAGGTAGGAGTTAAACAAGCTTAGGTCTGCGGTGCCCAGGGGGGACCCCATCCAGCCCGCACTGATTTTCATTCCTACCACCTTAGGAAAAAAAGTCATTATTTTGAGGCTTAGAAGTCATTTCTGCAATTCCCATAGAAAATCAACGGCGTCTCTAATTCAATTGTGTGGAGCGCATATCAGGTGGGTTTTCTCTGCCGGCTTAAGAGATACACGTGAAACTAATGCCGATCCTGGGTGCCTAGGGTGCCTGTCATCCAATCCGCACTGAATTTCATTTCTAGCACATAGCCAAAAAATCGCCCCATTGACTTACATTGGAGTGCAGAAAAGGTCATTTTTTTTCTCGGTCCCTTTAAGAGGTAGGAGTTAAACAAGCTTAGGTCTGCGGTGCCCAGGGGGGACCCCATCCAGCCCACACTGAGTTTCATTCCTACCACCTTAGGAAAAAAAGTCATTATTTTGAGGCTTAGAAGTCATTTCTGCAATTCCCATAGAAAATCAATGGCGTCTCTATTCAATTGTGTGGAGCGCATATCAGGTGGATTTTCTTGCCGGCTTAAGAGATACACGTGAAACTAAAGCCGATCCTGGGTGCCTAGGGTGCCTGTCATCCAATCCGCACTGAATTTCATTTCTAGCACATAGCCAAAAAATCGCCCCATTGACTTACATTGGAGTGCAGAAAATGTCATAATGTCATTTTTTCTCGGTCCCTTTAAGAAGTAGGAGTTAAACAAGCTTAGGTCTGCGGTGCCCAGGGGGGACCCCATCCAGCCCACACTGAGTTTCATTCCTACCACCTTAGGAAAAAAAGTCATTATTTTGAGGCTTAGAAGTCATTTCTGCAATTCCCATAGAAAATCAATGGCGTCTCTATTCAATTGTGTGGAGCGCATATCAGGTGGATTTTCTCTGCCGGCTTAAGAGATACACGTGAAACTAAAGCCGATCCTGGGTGCCTAGGGTGCCTGTCATCCAATCCGCACTGAATTTCATTTCTAGCACATAGCCAAAAAATCGCCCCATTGACTTACATTGGAGTGCAGAAAATGTCATTTTTTCTCGGTCCCTTTAAGAGGTAGGAGTTAAACAAGCTTAGGTCTGCGGTGCCCAAGGGGGACCCCATCCAGCCCGCACTGAGTTTCATTCCTACCACCTTAGGAAAAAAAGTCATTATTTTGAGGCTTAGAAGTCATTTCTGCAATTCCCATAGAAAATCAACGGCGTCTCTAATTCAATTGTGTGGAGCGCATATCAGGTGGGTTTTCTCTGCCGGCTTAAGAGATACACGTGAAACTAAAGCCGATCCTGGGTGCCTAGGGTGCCTGTCATCCAATCCGCACTGAATTTCATTTCTAGCACATAGCCAAAAAATCGCCCCATTGACTTACATTGGAGTGCAGAAAAGGTCATTTTTTCTCGGTCCCTTTAAGAGGTAGGAGTTAAACAAGCTTAGGTCTGCGGTGCCCAGGGGGGACCCCATCCAGCCCACACTGAGTTTCATTCCTACCACCTTAGGAAAAAAAGTCATTATTTTGAGGCTTAGAAGTCATTTCTGCAATTCCCATAGAAAATCAATGGCGTCTCTATTCAATTGTGTGGAGCGCATATCAGGTGGATTTTCTCTGCCGCCTTAAGAGATACACGTGAAACTAAAGCCGATCCTGGGTGCCTAGGGTGCCTGTCATCCAATCCGCACTGAATTTCATTTCTAGCAAATAGCCAAAAAATCGCCCCATTGACTTACATTGGAGTGCAGAAAAGGTCATTTTTTCTCGGTCCCTTTAAGAGGTAGGAGTTAAACAAGCTTAGAGCTGCGGTGCCCAGGGGGGACCCCATCCAGCCCGCACTGAGTTTCATTCCTACCACCTTAGGAAAAAAAGTCATTATTTTGAGGCTTAGAAGTCATTTCTGCAATTCCCATAGAAAATCAACGGCGTCTCTATTCAATTGTGTGGAGCGCATATCAGGTGGGTTTTCTCTGCCGGCTTAAGAGATACACATGAAACTAAAGCCGATCCTGGGTGCCTAGGGTGCCTGTCATCCAATCCGCACTGAATTTCATTTCTAGCACATAGCCAAAAAATCGCCCCATTGACTTACATTGGAGTGCAGAAAAGGTCATTTTTTCTCGGTCCCTTTAAGAGGTAGGAGTTAAACAAGCTTAGGTCTGCGGTGCCCAGGGGGGACCCCATCCAGCCCGCACTGAGTTTCATTCCTACCACCTTAGGAAAAAAAGTCATTATTTTGAGGCTTAGAAGTCATTTCTGCAATTCCCATAGAAAATCAACGGCGTCTCTAATTCAATTGTGTGGAGCGCATATCAGGTGGGTTTTCTCTGCCGGCTTAAGAGATACACGTGAAACTAAAGCCGATCCTGGGTGCCTAGGGTGCCTGTCATCCAATCCGCACTGAATTTCATTTCTAGCACATAGCCAAAAAATCGCCCCATTGACTTACATTGGAGTGCAGAAAAGGTCATTTTTTCTCGGTCCCTTTAAGAGGTAGGAGTTAAACAAGCTTAGGTCTGCGGTGCCCAGGGGGGACCCCATCCAGCCCACACTGAGTTTCATTCCTACCACCTTAGGAAAAAAAAGTCATTATTTTGAGGCTTAGAAGTCATTTCTGCAATTCCCATAGAAAATCAATGGCGTCTCTATTCAATTGTGTGGAGCGCATATCAGGTGGATTTTCTCTGCCGGCTTAAGAGATACACGTGAAACTAAAGCCGATCCTGGGTGCCTAGGGTGCCTGTCATCCAATCCGCACTGAATTTCATTTCTAGCACATAGCCAAAAAATCGCCCCATTGACTTACATTGGAGTGCAGAAAATGTCATTTTTTCTCGGTCCCTTTAAGAGGTAGGAGTTAAACAAGCTTAGGTCTGCGGTGCCCAAGGGGGACCCCATCCAGCCCGCACTGAGTTTCATTCCTACCACCTTCGGAAAAAAAGTCATTATTTTGAGGCTTAGAAGTCATTTCTGCAATTCCCATAGAAAATCAACGGCGTCTCTAATTCAATTGTGTGGAACGCATATCAGGTGGGTTTTCTCTGCCGGCTTAAGAGATACACGTGAAACTAAAGCCGATCCTGGGTGCCTAGGGTGCCTGTCATCCAATCCGCACTGAATTTCATTTCTAGCACATAGCCAAAAAATCGCCCCATTGACTTACATTGGAGTGCAGAAAAGGTCATTTTTTCTCGGTCCCTTTAAGAGGTAGGAGTTAAACAAGCTTAGGTCTGCGGTGCCCAGGGGGGACCCCATCCAGCCCACACTGAGTTTCATTCCTACCACCTTAGGAAAAAAAGTCATTATTTTGAGGCTTAGAAGTCATTTCTGCAATTCCCATAGAAAATCAATGGCGTCTCTATTCAATTGTGTGGAGCGCATATCAGGTGGATTTTCTCTGCCGCCTTAAGAGATACACGTGAAACTAAAGCCGATCCTGGGTGCCTAGGGTGCCTGTCATCCAATCCGCACTGAATTTCATTTCTAGCACATAGCCAAAAAATCGCCCCATTGACTTACATTGGAGTGCAGAAAAGGTCATTTTTTCTCGGTCCCTTTAAGAGGTAGGAGTTAAACAAGCTTAGAGCTGCGGTGCCCAGGGGGGACCCCATCCAGCCCGCACTGAGTTTCATTCCTACCACCTTAGGAAAAAAAGTCATTATTTTGAGGCTTAGAAGTCATTTCTGCAATTCCCATAGAAAATCAACGGCGTCTCTATTCAATTGTGTGGAGCGCATATCAGGTGGGTTTTCTCTGCCGGCTTAAGAGATACACATGAAACTAAAGCCGATCCTGGGTGCCTAGGGTGCCTGTCATCCAATCCGCACTGAATTTCATTTCTAGCACATAGCCAAAAAATCGCCCCATTGACTTACATTGGAGTGCAGAAAAGGTCATTTTTTCTCGGTCCCTTTAAGAGGTAGGAGTTAAACAAGCTTAGGTCTGCGGTGCCCAGGGGGGACCCCATCCAGCCCGCACTGAGTTTCATTCCTACCACCTTAGGAAAAAAAGTCATTATTTTGAGGCTTAGAAGTCATTTCTGCAATTCCCATAGAAAATCAACGGCGTCTCTAATTCAATTGTGTGGAGCGCATATCAGGTGGGTTTTCTCTGCCGGCTTAAGAGATACACGTGAAACTAAAGCCGATCCTGGGTGCCTAGGGTGCCTGTCATCCAATCCGCACTGAATTTCATTTCTAGCACATAGCCAAAAAATCGCCCCATTGACTTACATTGGAGTGCAGAAAAGGTCATTTTTTCTCGGTCCCTTTAAGAGGTAGGAGTTAAACAAGCTTAGGTCTGCGGTGCCCAGGGGGGACCCCATCCAGCCCGCACTGAGTTTCATTCCTACCACCTTAGGAAAAAAAGTCATTATTTTGAGGCTTAGAAGTCATTTCTGCAATTCCCATAGAAAATCAATGGCGTCTCTATTCAATTGTGTGGAGCGCATATCAGGTGGATTTTCTCTGCCGCCTTAAGAGATACACGTGAAACTAAAGCCGATCCTGGGTGCCTAGGGTGCCTGTCATCCAATCCGCACTGAATTTCATTTCTAGCACATAGCCAAAAAATCGCCCCATTGACTTACATTGGAGTGCAGAAAAGGTCATTTTTTCTCGGTCCCTTTAAGAGGTAGGAGTTAAACAAGATTAGAGCTGCGGTGCCCAGGGGGGACCCCATCCAGCCCGCACTGAGTTTCATTCCTACCACCTTAGGAAAAAAAGTCATTATTTTGAGGCTTAGAAGTCATTTCTGCAATTCCCATAGAAAATCAACGGCGTCTCTAATTCAATTGTGTGGAGCGCATATCAGGTGGGTTTTCTCTGCCGGCTTAAGAGATACACGTGAAACTAAAGCCGATCCTGGGTGCCTAGGGTGCCTGTCATCCAATCCGCACTGAATTTCATTTCTAGCACATAGCCAAAAAATCGCCCCATTGACTTACATTGGAGTGCAGAAAAGGTCATTTTTTCTCGGTCCCTTTAAGAGGTAGGAGTTAAACAAGCTTAGGTCTGCGGTGCCCAGGGGGGACCCCATCCAGCCCACACTGAGTTTCATTCCTACCACCTTAGGAAAAAAAAGTCATTATTTTGAGGCTTAGAAGTCATTTCTGCAATTCCCATAGAAAATCAATGGCGTCTCTATTCAATTGTGTGGAGCGCATATCAGGTGGATTTTCTCTGCCGGCTTAAGAGATACACGTGAAACTAAAGCCGATCCTGGGTGCCTAGGGTGCCTGTCATCCAATCCGCACTGAATTTCATTTCTAGCACATAGCCAAAAAATCGCCCCATTGACTTACATTGGAGTGCAGAAAATGTCATTTTTTCTCGGTCCCTTTAAGAGGTAGGAGTTAAACAAGCTTAGGTCTGCGGTGCCCAAGGGGGACCCCATCCAGCCCGCACTGAGTTTCATTCCTACCACCTTCGGAAAAAAAGTCATTATTTTGAGGTTTAGAAGTCATTTCTGCAATTCCCATAGAAAATCAACGGCGTCTCTAATTCAATTGTGTGGAGCGCATATCAGGTGGGTTTTCTCTGCCGGCTTAAGAGATACACGTGAAACTAAAGCCGGTCCTGGGTGCCTAGGGTGCCTGTCATCCAATCCGCACTGAATTTCATTTCTAGCACATAGCCAAAAAATCGCCCCATTGACTTACATTGGAGTGCAGAAAAGGTCATTTTTTCTCGGTCCCTTTAAGAGGTAGGAGTTAAACAAGCTTAGGTCTGCGGTGCCCAGGGGGGACCCCATCCAGCCCGCACTGAGTTTCATTCCTACCACCTTAGGAAAAAAAGTCATTATTTTGAGGCTTAGAAGTCATTTCTGCAATTCCCATAGAAAATCAATGGCGTCTCTATTCAATTGTGTGGAGCGCATATCAGGTGGATTTTCTCTGCCGCCTTAAGAGATACACGTGAAACTAAAGCCGATCCTGGGTGCCTAGGGTGCCTGTCATCCAATCCGCACTGAATTTCATTTCTAGCACATAGCCAAAAAATCGCCCCATTGACTTACATTGGAGTGCAGAAAAGGTCATTTTTTCTCGGTCCCTTTAAGAGGTAGGAGTTAAACAAGCTTAGAGCTGCGGTGCCCAGGGGGGACCCCATCCAGCCCGCACTGAGTTTCATTCCTACCACCTTAGGAAAAAAAGTCATTATTTTGAGGCTTAGAAGTCATTTCTGCAATTCCCATAGAAAATCAACGGCGTCTCTATTCAATTGTGTGGAGCGCATATCAGGTGGGTTTTCTCTGCCGGCTTAAGAGATACACATGAAACTAAAGCCGATCCTGGGTGCCTAGGGTGCCTGTCATCCAATCCGCACTGAATTTCATTTCTAGCACATAGCCAAAAAATCGCCCCATTGACTTACATTGGAGTGCAGAAAAGGTCATTTTTTCTCGGTCCCTTTAAGAGGTAGGAGTTAAACAAGCTTAGGTCTGCGGTGCCCAGGGGGGACCCTATCCAGCCCGCACTGAGTTTCATTCCTACCACCTTAGGAAAAAAAGTCATTATTTTGAGGCTTAGAAGTCATTTCTGCAATTCCCATAGAAAATCAACGGCGTCTCTAATTCAATTGTGTGGAGCGCATATCAGGTGGGTTTTCTCTGCCGGCTTAAGAGATACACGTGAAACTAAAGCCGATCCTGGGTGCCTAGGGTGCCTGTCATCCAATCCGCACTGAATTTCATTTCTAGCACATAGCCAAAAAATCGCCCCATTGACTTACATTGGAGTGCAGAAAAGGTCATTTTTTCTCGGTCCCTTTAAGAGGTAGGAGTTAAACAAGCTTAGGTCTGCGGTGCCCAGGGGGGACCCCATCCAGCCCGCACTGAGTTTCATTCCTACCACCTTAGGAAAAAAAGTCATTATTTTGAGGCTTAGAAGTCATTTCTGCAATTCCCATAGAAAATCAACGGCGTCTCTATTCAATTGTGTGGAGCGCATATCAGGTGGGTTTTCTCTGCCGGCTTAAGAGATACACATGAAACTAAAGCCGATCCTGGGTGCCTAGGGTGCCTGTCATCCAATCCGCACTGAATTTCATTTCTAGCACATAGCCAAAAAATCGCCCCATTGACTTACATTGGAGTGCAGAAAAGGTCATTTTTTCTCGGTCCCTTTAAGAGGTAGGAGTTAAACAAGCTTAGGTCTGCGGTGCCCAGGGGGGACCCTATCCAGCCCGCACTGAGTTTCATTCCTACCACCTTAGGAAAAAAAGTCATTATTTTGAGGCTTAGAAGTCATTTCTGCAATTCCCATAGAAAATCAACGGCGTCTCTAATTCAATTGTGTGGAGCGCATATCAGGTGGGTTTTCTCTGCCGGCTTAAGAGATACACGTGAAACTAAAGCCGATCCTGGGTGCCTAGGGTGCCTGTCATCCAATCCGCACTGAATTTCATTTCTAGCACATAGCCAAAAAATCGCCCCATTGACTTACATTGGAGTGCAGAAAAGGTCATTTTTTCTCGGTCCCTTTAAGAGGTAGGAGTTAAACAAGCTTAGGTCTGCGGTGCCCAGGGGGGACCCCATCCAGCCCGCACTGAGTTTCATTCCTACCACCTTAGGAAAAAAAGTCATTATTTTGAGGCTTAGAAGTCATTTCTGCAATTCCCATAGAAAATCAATGGCGTCTCTATTCAATTGTGTGGAGCGCATATCAGGTGGATTTTCTCTGCCGCCTTAAGAGATACACGTGAAACTAAAGCCGATCCTGGGTGCCTAGGGTGCCTGTCATCCAATCCGCACTGAATTTCATTTCTAGCACATAGCCAAAAAATCGCCCCATTGACTTACATTGGAGTGCAGAAAAGGTCATTTTTTCTCGGTCCCTTTAAGAGGTAGGAGTTAAACAAGCTTAGAGCTGCGGTGCCCAGGGGGGACCCCATCCAGCCCGCACTGAGTTTCATTCCTACCACCTTAGGAAAAAAAGTCATTATTTTGAGGCTTAGAAGTCATTTCTGCAATTCCCATAGAAAATCAACGGCGTCTCTATTCAATTGTGTGGAGCGCATATCAGGTGGGTTTTCTCTGCCGGCTTAAGAGATACACATGAAACTAAAGCCGATCCTGGGTGCCTAGGGTGCCTGTCATCCAATCCGCACTGAATTTCATTTCTAGCACATAGCCAAAAAATCGCCCCATTGACTTACATTGGAGTGCAGAAAAGGTCATTTTTTCTCGGTCCCTTTAAGAGGTAGGAGTTAAACAAGCTTAGGTCTGCGGTGCCCAGGGGGGACCCCATCCAGCCCGCACTGAGTTTCATTCCTACCACCTTAGGAAAAAAAGTCATTATTTTGAGGCTTAGAAGTCATTTCTGCAATTCCCATAGAAAATCAACGGCGTCTCTAATTCAATTGTGTGGAGCGCATATCAGGTGGGTTTTCTCTGCCGGCTTAAGAGATACACGTGAAACTAAAGCCGATCCTGGGTGCCTAGGGTGCCTGTCATCCAATCCGCACTGAATTTCATTTCTAGCACATAGCCAAAAAATCGCCCCATTGACTTACATTGGAGTGCAGAAAAGGTCATTTTTTCTCGGCCCCTTTAAGAGGTAGGAGTTAAACAAGCTTAGGTCTGCGGTGCCCAGGTGGGACCCCATCCAGCCCACACTGAGTTTCATTCCTACCACCTTAGGAAAAAAAGTCATTATTTTGAGGCTTAGAAGTCATTTCTGCAATTCCCATAGAAAATCAATGGCGTCTCTATTCAATTGTGTGGAGCGCATATCAGGTGGATTTTCTCTGCCGCCTTAAGAGATACACGTGAAACTAAAGCCGATCCTGGGTGCCTAGGGTGCCTGTCATCCAATCCGCACTGAATTTCATTTCTAGCACATAGCCAAAAAATCGCCCCATTGACTTACATTGGAGTGCAGAAAAGGTCATTTTTTCTCGGTCCCTTTAAGAGGTAGGAGTTAAACAAGCTTAGAGCTGCGGTGCCCAGGGGGGACCCCATCCAGCCCGCACTGAGTTTCATTCCTACCACCTTAGGAAAAAAAGTCATTATTTTGAGGCTTAGAAGTCATTTCTGCAATTCCCATAGAAAATCAACGGCGTCTCTAATTCAATTGTGTGGAGCGCATATCAGGTGGGTTTTCTCTGCCGGCTTAAGAGATACACGTGAAACTAAAGCCGATCCTGGGTGCCTAGGGTGCCTGTCATCCAATCCGCACTGAATTTCATTTCTAGCACATAGCCAAAAAATCGCCCCATTGACTTACATTGGAGTGCAGAAAAGGTCATTTTTTCTCGGTCCCGTTAAGAGGTAGGAGTTAAACAAGCTTAGGTCTGCGGTGCCCAGGGGGGACCCCATCCAGCCCACACTGAGTTTCATTCCTACCACCTTAGGAAAAAAAGTCATTATTTTGAGGCTTAGAAGTCATTTCTGCAATTCCCATAGAAAATCAATGGCGTCTCTATTCAATTGTGTGGAGCGCATATCAGGTGGATTTTCTCTGCCGCCTTAAGAGATACACGTGAAACTAAAGCCGATCCTGGGTGCCTAGGGTGCCTGTCATCCAATCCGCACTGAATTTCATTTCTAGCACATAGCCAAAAAATCGCCCCATTGACTTACATTGGAGTGCAGAAAAGGTCATTTTTTCTCGGTCCCTTTAAGAGGTAGGAGTTAAACAAGCTTAGGTCTGCGGTGCCCAGGGGGGACCCCATCCAGCCCGCACTGAGTTTCATTCCTACCACCTTAGGAAAAAAAGTCATTATTTTGAGGCTTAGAAGTCATTTCTGCAATTCCCATAGAAAATCAACGGCGTCTCTATTCAATTGTGTGGAGCGCATATCAGGTGGGTTTTCTCTGCCGGCTTAAGAGATACACATGAAACTAAAGCCGATCCTGGGTGCCTAGGGTGCCTGTCATCCAATCCGCACTGAATTTCATTTCTAGCACATAGCCAAAAAATCGCCCCATTGACTTACATTGGAGTGCAGAAAAGGTCATTTTTTCTCGGTCCCTTTAAGAGGTAGGAGTTAAACAAGCTTAGGTCTGCGGTGCCCAGGGGGGACCCCATCCAGCCCGCACTGAGTTTCATTCCTACCACCTTAGGAAAAAAAGTCATTATTTTGAGGCTTAGAAGTCATTTCTGCAATTCCCATAGAAAATCAACGGCATCTCGTGACCGGAAGTGCTGATGGGAAGCAGCACTTAGACGGAGCTCCGGGACCGGCCGCGAGAAGAAGGGACGATCAGCAGAGATGTCAGCGCAGCAGAGCAAGAAAACAAAGGAGAAGAAAGAAGAAATGCCGGGGAACGGAATGAGACCGCCGCCGAGGGATTCCGCGCCGCAGAAGAGGAGAGAGGAGAAGAAGCAGCCCAGCAGCTCCGTGTATCCTGAGACCGCGGCCATCTTGGAGGAGGAAGAACGGCACCCGACACCCGGAAGTGGCCCGCTACAGCGCAACGAGCAGCAGAAGACCGGCGGAACCGTGAGTGTCGGGTCCACAAGACCCCGTTCTCCCCCAGCAGCCCCGCAAATACCCGGAAAAGCCCAGGGAGACCCCGCGGGAGACAGCATTATAGCCTATGAGGCGGCCATATTGGATGGGGCACAGGAGCCCCGGAAGGCTGCAGGAAGCCCGACACAGGGCACAAAAGATAAAAACATAAGGAGAATGAATGAAAACTCCCAACCATTACTGAGCTCTTTACAGAAAGCCCATACAGTAAAAAGAGACCCCCTATCCCAACAGACCCAGATAGGAGGGTATGCGGCGGCCATCTTGGATGGGGCTCCTCATAAAAACAGACTGCATGATGAGCAAAGCCACATGATATATGAAAAATATGGCGCAATAAAAGCTTCAGGAAAGGATCCACATTACAGCCTGTTAGATCCTAGCATACAGCCATATGAATGTATTGAAGCCCCACAGTCTATGACACACAAAAGCACTAATGCCTCACATGCTTTAAAGAAACAGGAACATGATAACACCAACAAATTGCAGTCGCAAAATGAAATCACTTATGCTGCTATGGTGAGAGTAGGGAGACAAGCAGGGTCAGAATATGACTCTGACATCTCACTAAGCAAAAATACTGTCCTCTCCCATCCCAATCAGCACGAAAACTATTTTCACTCAGAGCATCCTGAAAATATTCAGCAGATACCTACACAACAAAAGAGACTGACAAGGGAATTCGAAAATGACGAGGGTTCCTCTACACCAATTGACTCAGACCTAGAAGAAGAACCGCCTACGAAAAAGACCCTCAATAAAACCCCAAGAAAAAGAGACTTAAATAAATCTATACATCCTGGCTACTACAGCTCCTCTGACGAGTCATATGCATCCTCCACCCAGTCAATCATACATAATCAGCTGTCTGTAAATACAGGAGACTCTCTCTCTAAAGAAAGTGCCATTAAAACCCTGCAGGGACATCCAGAACTCCAAGCACTATTAGCATTGATTCCCACGAAACAAGATCTGCAGACACTTGCACAAGACATGAAAACGCTCTGGCGCAAAGATCTTACACAAGTGCACGAGAAGATTACTGTCCTAGAAAAGAAAGCAGCCACTTCAGACAGTAAGCAACAAAAACAAGAACGCCAAATACAGGATCTTATGGTCACAACCCAAGCCTTGCAGACCTCTCAGAAGATGCTGATACTACGAATGGACGATATTGAGAACCGCAATAGGCGGAATAATATCAGGATAAGGGGTCTCACAGAAGAGATACAATCGGTTGACTTAAATAGAGTCCTGATATCCATCTTTAATAAAATCCTGAACAGGTCGGAGGACTCCCACATCGAATTGGACAGGGCACATAGGGCCCTTAAACCGAGAGGAAGCGACCCAAGGAAGCCACGCGATATTATTTGCAGGGTCCATTTCTACTCACTTAAGGAAGAGATCATGAAGAAGGCAAAAACACTGAAGGACATAGCTTTCAATGGTAACAAACTCCAAATATTTTCTGATCTCTCCCTGCTGACATTGCGCCAGAGAATGACTCTGAAACCACTGACTCAAGCTCTGCAGGAAAAAAATCTGCAATACAAATGGGGCTTCCCATTTTCCCTGACAGTAAGAGCTGCAAACGGAACAGTCACACTTAGAGAACCAAAGGACATTCCAGGATTCTTGAGGGCCCTCAACCTCCCTAGTCTAAACCTACATGAATGGGTGGAGCTTCATCATACCATGGTTTTGCCGCCTCCAACGTACATCTCACAGAAGAGAGGTGAACACGATCCCAGCTCGGCCAACACTACACAAGATGAACCGCCACTTCCACAGAGGCAGAAGAGGAAGTGATTAATGATTTTTTCATTCTCTTTGCTCTTTTCTCTCCCAACTGAGTAGCTGATATCTCATAGTTGTGTAGGGGCTTGTCTAGGGAAATAACTTGTTTAACTCCCATTGAGTAATATTCTCAGGAGGGTTTAATTAGCTAACATTGTGTTTAGAATGCTAGCATTAAGTTTTGTTTAACACATTGGAGGAAAATGTTAGATAAGTACTGCTAGGCCCTATCACAATAGAGTCTACCTCACAAACCTTCATACTGACACCTCAACGTCCTCATTACCAATTCAGTTTAACATACTTTAGCCACCACCATACATAATAACATCTCAAATATACTGGCTGTAGTCATCTCCCTCAGGAGTCTCTCACTCAGTAGGAATCTAGGAAGTCTTGCCCCTCATTACATACAACTAGGCCTCAAACATCCTAGACTTAGATATCTTTCTTGGAAAACTTTTCACCCTTCCGCTTACATATCTGACACATAGTTCTCCATACCCTCTCCCGGTCTAGTAAGAGCTAGATCACTAACTATAGGTAGTCCCCCCCAAACATGATTATAGCAGAGATACCCATAGGCCTATACCCACGGGAAATTCAACAACCCGTTAACACTTCCGCTCACAGAACCAACAGGAACCCTTGTTCGACAAGTCTTAGTGACCTGTTCAGACCTAGTTAAGTGCGTAGTTTGTACGCTATTTCTTTTTCTTTTAGCTTGTTATTTGAATTTACTTATTGTTATTGTTGATCAATAATTAACCTCTCCCCTCCCCTTCTTTCCCTACATTTCTCTCTCCTGCTCATCCCCCATACCCCGGGATACACCTGTCGCCTGAAGAGTATTGACATCACAGAGTCCTCGCTCCTGACAACAATCCTCACTTGAGTAAGTACCAATTACACCCACACACAATGAATGACTTATCTCTCTGCACGCTGAACGTTAACGGCCTCAACGTGCCAGAGAAAAGGTCAAACATACTCTACACATTGCACAAACAGAACGCAAAAATCCTATTCCTACAAGAAACCCACTTCAAGACTGACAAAACCCCTGACCTCTCAAAAAATAGGTATTACCCCACATGGATCCATAGCACCTGCCATGACAAAAAAATAAAAGGAGTCTCTATTGCCATTCACAAATCTCTCCCCATTAAAATTATTGACAAAAAAATTGACCTAGACAGCAGGTATATTTTCCTAACATGCATTATAGATGGGATCACCTTAACATTAGCTAATATTTATGCTCCCAACATAGATCAAGTACCATATCTTGTGAAAACACTGAGAGAGCTCCACGATTTTGCAAAAGGCCACATCATTTTAGGCGGGGACTTAAATACCCCTCTGAATCCTCTAATCGATACATCGGCAGGGAAAACAAGCCTCCCGTTCAAAAAAATCAGAGCACTGCAGAAGACTCTGAGGGAGCTCAGGATCTATGACACATGGAGGGTTTTCAACCCTGACATGAAAGATTTCACACACTACTCTGCAGCAACAAACAGCTATAGCAGAATTGATCTGATCCTCTCTTCGCATGGCATGCTGAGCTCCCTCAGACACTCCAGTATTGGTAACATTATTCTAACTGATCATGCCCCTGTCTTTTCAACATTCAGCCTCACACCAACTGCCCCCCGGTCATTCAATTGGAAACTAAACAAATCACTATTAGACGATCCGATATGTGTCGCTGCTATAAAAGAAACAGCAGACCTTTTCCTTGAAGTACATGAGAAAGATCCCACCGCTCCCACAATTATATGGGAAGCATTTAAAGCCACTATGAGAGGGACCCTGATTTCCCAGGGAGCCAGAGTCAAAAGAGAGAGAACCAAACAAATAGACTTGCTCACTGAAAAAATACACACCCTAGAAACCTCTCATAAAAGAACCTTATTGGACAGTACATTACTTGAGCTATCTGCCACCAGATCCAAACTCAAAGATCTCCTCTTCAAACAGTACCAGAAAACGGTACAAATATGTGGTAAAACCTTCTATACCTGGGGCAACAAGCCAAGTAAATTACTCGCCAATGCCTTGAAAAACAAAAAAACCTCCCTTACAATCCCCTCCATCAGAACCACAAACGGATCGCTGTCCTATAATTCAGAGATAATAGCAGACACCTTCAAAAGCTATTATACGGGCCTATATCAATTACCAGTCCCTAATAATCCTGACCCATCCCTACATGCCCCACTTAACCTAAAACAATATATAGAAAAAACCAAACTACCCACGATAAATGAAGATGTTAAAAAGAATTTAGAAGAAAATTTCACCATTGATGAACTTAAAAACACCATAAAGGACTTACCAAATGGAAAAAGCCCAGGCCCAGACGGGTACACCACTAAATTCTATAAACACTACTCAGACATCATCACCCCCCTATTATTGAAGTCCTTTAACTCTATATCAGAACAAAATCCACCCCCCGCCGCTTTTTTGGAGGCCTTTATATCAGTAATACCGAAAGAAGGTAAAGATCACAACATCTGTTCTAACTACAGGCCGATCTCATTACTCAACATCGATACTAAAATATTTGCCAAAACCATAGCTAAAAGACTGGCGCCTCTTCTCGAATCTCTGGTCCACCTAGATCAAGTAGGCTTCGTCCCATCCAGGGAAGCGAAAGATAATACACTTCGAGCCTTCACCATCGCGAGCTATATACATAACTCCAAAAAGAAATCTCTTCTCCTTTCTCTCGATGCCGAGAAGGCTTTTGATCGAGTGGACTGGAGATTTATAGAGGCGACGCTATCTCAGATCGGCCTAGGACCAAATATTCTCTCCAAAATTATGTCCCTTTATACACTCCCCAGTGCCAGGATCAAAATTAATGGCATTACTTCTAGCAAACTGGACATTAGGAATGGAACCAGACAGGGATGCCCACTATCCCCGCTGATATATGTACTTTGTATGGAGCACCTTCTGACGGATATCAGAAATAACCCCGACATAACCGGCGTTACAGTAGGAACCAAAGAGCACTTATGTTCTGCTTATGCAGACGACCTCCTGCTCTTCATAACAAAGCCACATATATCTCTTCCATCACTAATGGCCACAATAAAAGAATTTGCTTACTTCAGTAATTATAAATTAAACATAACAAAATGTGAGGCTTGGGGACTCAATTTCTCTGAGAAAGAATTGACAGATCTTAAAAACAACTTCCAGTTTAATTGGAGTAACAATGCCCTAAACTATCTAGGCACACTCATAACTATCTCTAATAAAGATATCATAGAAAAAAATTTCAGCCCCCTTATAAAATCTATTAAAGAAGACTTACATAAATGGGATCAGAAGAGTTTCTCATGGTCAGGCAGAATCAATATAATAAAAATGAATATCCTACCGAGGATTTTATATCTCTTCCAATCTGTCCCGGCAACACTACAACAAAACTACCTGACCAGGATAAACTCACTCATAGGCAAATTCATCTGGTCCAATAAACCGGCCCGCCTAAAAAACAGTATTCTCACTAAATCTAAAACAGATGGTGGATTAGCACTACCAAACATAATACACTACTATCACGCCTCCATCTTAGGGAGAGTAGTAGAAGCCTTCCACTTAAGACACAAGAAAGTGTGGATTAACCTGGAAGCTGCAGCCACAAACTTTGACCCGACAGCCATTCTATGGACCCCAAAGGAAACCCTAAAAGACGTTACTTCACTCATACATTCCCCGGTTAGCTCTTCTATCTTATTACTCGCCAAATCTCGCTCCCAGGACCTTGCAGGCCTTTTTAAATCGGATGGACCTTTAATACCCCTAGGGAAAAATTATAGATTCACCCCAGCCCTTCACTCTGACTCTTTCATGGGCATACCCACAGACAAAGGGGTCACGTTTAGTAACATCATGAAAGATGGAGACATCTTACCATTTGATAAAATGCCATACGACTCCAATAGAGATATAGCTTCATACACAAACGATAACAAACAATACCATCAACTGTCTGACTTCATAAACAGACAAAACTCAAATCTACAACTATCCAGAAAACTCCTACCATTTGAGCAGCTTTGTTCCTCATCAAACCACACTCATAAAATTATATCCAAAATCCACACGATTTTGCTAGCCAACATCCTGAGTACTTTGAGAAATGGGAAAGGGACTTAAACGTCAAGTTCTCAGAAGATGAGGTCAATAAAGCGCTCTATATGACACACAAAACCTCCTTATCTTGCAATATTCAAGAGAGGAATTATAAAGTACTAACAAGATGGTACTTAGTACCAACTAAGCTAAAAACTTTCTATCCTAATCATAAAGACAATTGTTGGAGATGTGGCGGAGAAAAAGGAAACATGCTGCACATTTGGTGGAGTTGCCCCAAAATAAGGCCTTTTTGGGACAAAATATTGGACATCATCAACAAAATAACTGACACTCCAATCAAAAACACACCAGAACAGGCTTTGCTGTTAATGATACCCGTTCCCCTATATCTTTGCAAGTACTCTCTGACGGGCTTCATGTTAGTAGCTGCAAAAGCTATTATAGCTAGACTCTGGAAGACCCCCACTGCTCCTTCGGTTTTGAAGTGGGTAGAGGAGGTAGACAGCTATCACAGAATGGAGGAACTGGTATCAGACGATAGGAAAGCTGGTAACAAAGCATTCTATACAAAATGGCTACCATGGACCTCATACCGAGAAAACCCCCCACCTTCAGACACACCCTCCTTCTCATGTGACTCTGACGATTAAGCTAATCCAAGTACAACGGACCTAAAGAAGGCGCAGTGACTCTGTGATGCCAACGAATATAAGTATCAGGTGAGAACACATCTTCAATGACTCAGTACCCAATTCTTTCTTTGATTAAGGTGACTGTAGTATCTTCATAATGCTATAATAAAGTATCCAGTACCCTTCCCCACATACCATTCCCTCCCTTACCTTCCTTTCATTCTCCCCTCCCCCCCCCCTCCTTTTTATTCGTTTTCATTTCTTACATTGATATTATTATCTGTGATTGAATAGCTTATATTCTTTTTCCTAAAACGTTAAAACGTTAAACTTTCCTCTCCAATAAAAACTAAATTTGTTAGAAAATCAACGGCGTCTCTAATTCAATTGTGTGGAGCGCATATCAGGTGGGTTTTCTCTGCCGGCTTAAGAGATACACGTGAAACTAATGCCGATCCTGGGTGCCTAGGGTGCCTGTCATCCAATCCGCACTGAATTTCATTTCTAGCACATAGCCAAAAATCGCCCCATTGACTTACATTGGAGTGCAGAAAAGGTCATTTTTTCTCGGTCCCTTTAAGAGGTAGGAGTTAAACAAGCTTAGGTCTGCGGTGCCCAGGGGGGACCCCATCCAGCCCGCACTGAGTTTCATTCCTACCACCTTAGGAAAAAAAGTCATTATTTTGAGGCTTAGAAGTCATTTCTGCAATTCCCATAGAAAATCAATGGCGTCTCTATTCAATTGTGTGGAGCGCATATCAGGTGGATTTTCTCTGCCGGCTTAAGAGATACACGTGAAACTAAAGCCGATCCTGGGTGCCTAGGGTGCCTGTCATCCAATCCGCACTGAATTTCATTTCTAGCACATAGCCAAAAAATCGCCCCATTGACTTACATTGGAGTGCAGAAAAGGTCATTTTTTCTCGGTCCCTTTAAGAGGTAGGAGTTAAACAATCTTAGGTCTGCGGTGCCCAGGGGGGACCCCATCCAGCCCGCACTGAGTTTCATTCCTACCACCTTAGGAAAAAAAGTCATTATTTTGAGGCTTAGAAGTCATTTCTGCAATTCCCATAGAAAATCAACGGCGTCTCTAATTCAATTGTGTGGAGCGCATATCAGGTGGGTTTTCTCTGCCGGCTTAAGAGATACACGTGAAACTAAAGCCGATCCTGGGTGCCTAGGGTGCCTGTCATCCAATCCGCACTGAATTTCATTTCTAGCACATAGCCAAAAAATCGCCCCATTGACTTACATTGGAGTGCAGAAAAGGTCATTTTTTCTCGGTCCCTTTAAGAGGTAGGAGTTAAACAAGCTTAGGTCTGCGGTGCCCAGGGGGGACCCCATCCAGCCCACACTGAGTTTCATTCCTACCACCTTAGGAAAAAAAGTCATTATTTTGAGGCTTAGAAGTCATTTCTGCAATTCCCATAGAAAATCAATGGCGTCTCTATTCAATTGTGTGGAGCGCATATCAGGTGGATTTTCTCTGCCGGCTTAAGAGATACACGTGAAACTAAAGCCGATCCTGGGTGCCTAGGGTGCCTGTCATCCAATCCGCACTGAATTTCATTTCTAGCACATAGCCAAAAAATCGCCCCATTGACTTACATTGGAGTGCAGAAAATGTCATTTTTTCTCGGTCCCTTTAAGAGGTAGGAGTTAAACAAGCTTAGGTCTGCGGTGCCCAAGGGGGACCCCATCCAGCCCGCACTGAGTTTCATTCCTACCACCTTCGGAAAAAAAGTCATTATTTTGAGGCTTAGAAGTCATTTCTGCAATTCCCATAGAAAATCAACGGCGTCTCTAATTCAATTGTGTGGAGCGCATATCAGGTGGGTTTTCTCTGCCGGCTTAAGAGATACACGTGAAACTAAAGCCGATCCTGGGTGCCTAGGGTGCCTGTCATCCAATCCGCACTGAATTTCATTTCTAGCACATAGCCAAAAAATCGCCCCATTGACTTACATTGGAGTGCAGAAAAGGTCATTTTTTCTCGGTCCCTTTAAGAGGTAGGAGTTAAACAAGCTTAGGTCTGCGGTGCCCAGGGGGGACCCCATCCAGCCCACACTGAGTTTCATTCCTACCACCTTAGGAAAAAAAGTCATTATTTTGAGGCTTAGAAGACATTTCTGCAATTCCCATAGAAAATCAATGGCGTCTCTATTCAATTGTGTGGAGCGCATATCAGGTGGATTTTCTCTGCCGCCTTAAGAGATACACGTGAAACTAAAGCCGATCCTGGGTGCCTAGGGTGCCTGTCATCCAATCCGCACTGAATTTCATTTCTAGCACATAGCCAAAAAATCGCCCCATTGACTTACATTGGAGTGCAGAAAAGGTCATTTTTTCTCGGTCCCTTTAAGAGGTAGGAGTTAAACAAGCTTAGGTCTGCGGTGCCCAGGGGGGACCCCATCCAGCCCACACTGAGTTTCATTCCTACCACCTTAGGAAAAAAAGTCATTATTTTGAGGCTTAGAAGTCATTTCTGCAATTCCCATAGAAAATCAATGGCGTCTCTATTCAATTGTGTGGAGCGCATATCAGGTGGATTTTCTCTGCCGGCTTAAGAGATACACGTGAAACTAAAGCCGATCCTGGGTGCCTAGGGTGCCTGTCATCCAATCCGCACTGAATTTCATTTCTAGCACATAGCCAAAAAATCGCCCCATTGACTTACATTGGAGTGCAGAAAAGGTCATTTTTTCTCGGTCCCTTTAAGAGGTAGGTGTTAAACAAGCTTAGGTCTGCGGTGCCCAGGGGGGACCCCATCCAGCCCGCACTGAGTTTCATTCCTACCACCTTAGGAAAAAAAGTCATTATTTTGAGGCTTAGAAGTCATTTCTGCAATTCCCATAGAAAATCAACGGCGTCTCTAATTCAATTGTGTGGAGCGCATATCAGGTGGATTTTCTCTGCCGGCTTAAGAGATACACGTGAAACTAAAGCCGATCCTGGGTGCCTAGGGTGCCTGTCATCCAATCCGCACTGAATTTCATTTCTAGCACATAGCCAAAAAATCGCCCCATTGACTTACATTGGAGTGCAGAAAAGGTCATTTTTTCTCGGTCCCTTTAAGAGGTAGGAGTTAAACAAGCTTAGGTCTGCGGTGCCCAGGGGGGACCCCATCCAGCCCGCACTGAGTTTCATTCCTACCACCTTAGGAAAAAAAGTCATTATTTTGAGGCTTAGAAGTCATTTCTGCAATTCCCATAGAAAATCAACGGCGTCTCTAATTCAATTGTGTGGAGCGCATATCAGGTGGGTTTTCTCTGCCGGCTTAAGAGATACACGTGAAACTAAAGCCGATCCTGGGTGCCTAGGGTGCCTGTCATCCAATCCGCACTGAATTTCATTTCTAGCACATAGCCAAAAAATCGCCCCATTGACTTACATTGGAGTGCAGAAAAGGTCATTTTTTCTCGGTCCCTTTAAGAGGTAGGAGTTAAACAAGCTTAGGTCTGCGGTGCCCAGGGGGGACCCCATCCAGCCCACACTGAGTTTCATTCCTACCACCTTAGGAAAAAAAGTCATTATTTTGAGGCTTAGAAGACATTTCTGCAATTCCCATAGAAAATCAATGGCGTCTCTATTCAATTGTGTGGAGCGCATATCAGGTGGATTTTCTCTGCCGCCTTAAGAGATACACGTGAAACTAAAGCCGATCCTGGGTGCCTAGGGTGCCTGTCATCCAATCCGCACTGAATTTCATTTCTAGCACATAGCCAAAAAATCGCCCCATTGACTTACATTGGAGTGCAGAAAAGGTCATTTTTTCTCGGTCCCTTTAAGAGGTAGGAGTTAAACAAGCTTAGGTCTGCGGTGCCCAGGGGGGACCCCATCCAGCCCACACTGAGTTTCATTCCTACCACCTTAGGAAAAAAAGTCATTATTTTGAGGCTTAGAAGTCATTTCTGCAATTCCCATAGAAAATCAATGGCGTCTCTATTCAATTGTGTGGAGCGCATATCAGGTGGATTTTCAGGAAGTTTCAGGAAGTTGGTAGAGTTTTTCATAAAATTTTTGGAAAGTGTCTGTTATTTCTTTTGTCATATATGTGATTTTCCCGGTATCCTTTCTGATGGAGGGAATGGTGTTGTTTGCTTGTTTCTTTTTTAAGGAGTTGGCCAATAGTCTGCTAGGTCTGTTGGACCAGATGTAAAAGGTTTTACCCCCGAGTTGGACCGCTTTTTTATATTGGCTGTGTATGATGTCCTTTATTCTACATCTAATGTCTTTCAGTTCTACTAGTGTTTCTGTCAATAAAGAGGTTTTGTGTGTGGTTTCCAAAGTGTGAAGTCTCTCTAGTAAAGTATTTAGGGTCTTGGCCTTGTCTCTTTTTAGTCTGGCACCATGCGATATTAGGATCCCCCTAGCAGAGGCTTTGAAAGCTTCCCATTTAAACACAGGGGATGTGGTATCTTTCTCGTGGGCCTGACTGAATATTTCGAATGCGTTTTTAAGTGCAGCTACGCAGGCCACATCCTCTAGGAGTGCCTCGTTTAGTTTCCATATGAATGCAGTTTTCTTTTTTGGTAGGAGTGAGAGTGTTGTATGTACGGGTGCATGGTCCGAGTGGATGATGTTTCCTATTTGGGAATCCTTTATGAGGTTCAATATTGAATGAGAGGTGAAAATGTAATCTATTCTCGAGTAGGAGCTTGTAGGGGCTGAAAAGAAAGTATAATCTCTTTCCATGGGGTTTGTGATTCTCCAAGAGTCATAAAGATTGAGTTCTTTTAGCTTATTGTGTATGGATTTAAGTTTATTTCTAGCGATTTTTGTTTTGCCTCCTGAGGTGTCTATTGATGGATTTAGTGGTACATTGAGGTCCCCTCCCAAGATGATCCTGCCTTTTGCAAAACTCTGTAAGAGGGTTAGGGTTTCATTGATGAAGGAGAGCTGATCTTGATTGGGAGCATAAATGTTAGCTAATGTCAGAATTTCATCTTCTATGATGCAATTAATGAATAGGTACCTGGCTTCTTTATCAGCTTTTGTGTCTAGGACTTTATGTGGTAGGTTTCTATGTAGGCCTATTGATACCCCTTTTGTTTTCTTGTCATCTGAGGTCGCATGGTGCCATGCTGGAAAATATCTATTTTTCTTCAAGTCAGGGATACTATCCGACCTGAAGTGAGTTTCCTGTAGCATGACAACATGCGACCCCTTTTTGTGGAGGGAATATAGTATGTTGGAGCGTTTCTCTGGAGTATTTAATCCATTAACGTTCCAAGTGGTGAGTTTAATGTCTGCCATCGTCAAACTTACAGTTGTGCGTGTGTCTAATCACCAGAGAGAGACGTGGAGTTTTTGGGTTGTCGGTTTCTGCGTCGCCAACGGACGTCTTTAGCTGCAGCCGCAAGGGAGTGACTAAGGGTGGAGTGATCTATGTAAGGGGAAAGAAGTAAATGTGAGCAAACAATATAGTAAAATCAACTTGGAAATAATAAACAAACAAAAATAAACACAAAAAGCGTAAAAACTACGCGGGGGAAAAGGTGTGACTGGTTGTCACAGAGTCTAAATAAGACTAACTAACGGGTGGTTGAGTTGGGACGCTGCTGAACCAGCAGGCGTGAGTTCCTGGGCCTAGGGTGCATTGAGTAAATATGCTATGGGACTCCTGTATGTGTGAGGTTATGGGCATTTATGTTGCCGTAATTTCCTATATCTAAAGAATGAGAAGAGGGTGTGTTGAAATGATCGGCCTGAAGTGTTTATCTCAAAAGTGAAGGCGGGTAGCAAATCTATGTGCTTGAAATGTATGGGTCACTGATCTGTCTCCTGCCTAATATGTAGTCTAACTTGGTGTAACCTGGGTTTGAGAGTATGAAATGGATTCGGCCTATGTGATGGGTGGAAAAGCGTAGTTTAGGCTACATCTTGACTGATTATTGTGTTCTAATCTATTGTGTGGTGTGAATCATGTGCTGATTCTGGGAAATACAATCGAAACAAACCAGGTTAAATCTATAAAAAGCAAATTATCAGTATAGAACATTGTGTACGTAGAACATAGTAAAAGTAAAAGCTACTCAGGAGAAAATACAAAGCAGAATTATTAAATAGTCAAGTACCAGTGTAACAAGCATATTAAAGTTCTAAGACAGATACTTCAACCCGGATTAGATGATCATCTTCTCAGGTTTTTTTCTCTCTGCGGTAGAGGTGGAAGAGTCGGTCCTCTCCTGGAATCAGCCTCGTCCGTCCTGGATCTGGTTATGTAGGTGGGTGGGGGAAGAACCATTGTCTCATGGAGTTCAGTCCATTCTGGTAGATACAAGTTGCGTAGGTCCAAGGCAGTAAGGAAATCAGGAAGATCCTTTGGTTCCCTCAGAGTGTAGGTGCTCCCGTTGTATCTAACAGTCAGAGAAAAAGGGAACCCCCATTTGTACTGCAATCTTCTTTCTTGCAGGATCTGAGTGAGGGGTTTGAGCGTTGCTCGTTGTCTCAGAGTCAGCAGAGAAAGGTCCGTGAACAATTGTATCTTGGCTCCATTAAAGTCTATTTTGTCCAGATCTCGAGCCTTCCTAAGAATTTCCTCTTTTGTGAGTAGTAATGTACTCTGCAAATTGTATCACGAGGCTTCCTGGGATCCTTCCCCTTTGGTTTCAGGGCTCTATGGATTCTGTCAATTTCAACATGTGAATCAGGTGGCTTGCCCAAAATCTTGTTAAATAATAGAGAAGATACGCTGCATAATTCTGAGGTTTTGATCTCCTCCGGTAGGCCTCTGATTCTTATATTGTTGCGCCTACTCCTATTTTCTACATCATCCAATCGGAGGGTCAGCATTTTCTGTGAGATTTTTAAGTTCTCAGTGATACAAGTAAGTTCCTTGAGTTTGTCCTCGTGGTCATTTAGAGTCTTGTCAGCATTCCCTGCTTTCTTTTCTAGTGTGGTTACTCTGTCATGCACCACCGCGAGGTCTTTCTGCCAGGAGGCCTTTAAATCCTTGGCCAAGTTGTTCAGGTCTTGTTTGGACGGTATAAGCATAAGTAGTGCTTGTAGCTCAGGGTGCCCTTTCAAGGCTGACATGGCTTCCTCTGGTATTTTAGACCTTGTATCCTCGCTAGGTTTGGGATTATATATGACCGAGTCATTGGAGGAGGAGTATGAGTCCTCGGATGACATAGAGTCTCTCAGATAAAAGGACTTATTCAAAGTTGGTTTCTTAGGTGTCTTGACCAGCTTCTTTTTATTAGGGGGTGGAGTTTCATCTTCAGATTCATTGGGCGTGGAATAGTGATCTGAAATGTCCGACTCCTGTTGGCCTCTCTTTATCTGAGAGGGTTTAGGTAACGGCTCTAGAAACTCGTCTCCCATGTTATTCTGATTAGGTTTGTGGCGCTGGTAGACTGATTGATCGCGGATAAATCCAGCTGCTGGCACTTCTAATATGGATGTATGATCCTCCATATTATGGCTATTGTCAGATATTAGCTGGCCTGGGATGGACGGGGAGATCTTTAGGGGTATGCTGCTTAAGTGGGGTTCCCAATTTATTGAGATGGATCCTATTTTAGGAATCGCCCCTTGTCCCCCTGCCGCTGTGTGGCCTCTTTTCCCCTCTGCCTCTACCAAAATGGCCGCCGTATTAGTGTTTTTTCGCGGCTCACCTAATGAGGCTACTGGGGTCTCCCCGGGGTCTGCTGTGGGATCGGGGGTCTGTTTGCCAAAGGCAGCATCTCTTACCCCCTCCGGCATCTTCTCTTTCGGCGTGGCATCCCTTTTTTGAGGCCCAGCAATCATCTCTTCACTAGCCTTCCCATCCAAGATGGCCGCCGCATCTCCCCTTCTAGCGCCGCTGACGGCGCTTTCATCGCCTTCCGCCTTCTTATCACGGGACGGCTGGCACGATCGGGGGGTCTGGGAAGCTCTCATCCCACCTGTATTCGCACTGTGGGGTGTCAGATCTTCAGCAGCTTGTCTCGCTGCTCTGCTGCTGGCCACGTGGGAATCCAAGATGGCCGCCGTCTCTTCCCGGCCGGAGCTACAGCTGATCTTCTCAGCCCGGTCTCTCATGGCTCTGTCCTTGGTGCTGAATTTCAGGCTTTTCTTGTTGCCTGTCAGCTCCTTTACCTTCCCCTTCTTATCTGGCCCTGGATCGCTCATCTTAGCGGTGCCGGGTCCCGGGGAAGCTGCGGCCGGTATGGGAGCTCTCACTGCCTGCTGCCGTCCATCAGCGTGCCAAGCCACGCCCCCCGCCATTGATTTTCTATGGGAATTGCAGAAATGACTTCTAAGCCTCAAAATAATGACTTTTTTTCCTAAGGTGGTAGGAATGAAACTCAGTGCGGGCTGGATGGGGTTCCCCTTGGGCACCGCAGACCTAAGCTTGTTTAACTCCTACCTCTTAAAGGGACCGAGAAAAAATGACATTTTCTGCACTCCAATGTAAGTCAATGGGGCGATTTTTTGGCTATGTGCTAGAAATGAAATTCAGTGCGGAATGGATGACAGGCACCCTAGGCACCCAGGATCGGCTTTAGTTTCACGTGTATCTCTTAAGCCGGCAGAGAAAATCCACCTGATATGCGCTCCACACAATTGAATAGAGACGCCATTGATTTTCTATGGGAATTGCAGAAATGTCTTCTAAGCCTCAAAATAATGACTTTTTTTCCTAAGGTGGTAGGAATAAAACTCAGTGTGGGCTGGATGGGGTCCCCCCTGGGCACCGCAGACCTAAGCTTGTTTAACTCCTACCTCTTAAAGGGACCGAGAAAAAATGACCTTTTCTGCACTCCAATGTAAGTCAATGGGGCGATTTTTTGGCTATGTGCTAGAAATGAAATTCAGTGCGGATTGGATGACAGGCACCCTAGGCACCCAGGATCAGCTTTAGTTTCACGTGTATCTCTTAAGCCGGCAGAGAAAACCCACCTGATATGCGCTCCACACAATTGAATTAGAGACGCCGTTGATTTTCTATGGGAATTGCAGAAATGACTTCTAAGCCTCAAAATAATGACTTTTTTTCCTAAGGTGGTAGGAATGAAACTCAGTGCGGGCTGGATGGGGTCCCCCCTGGGCACCGCAGACCTAAGCTTGTTTAACTCCTACCTCTTAAAGGGACCGAGAAAAAATGACCTTTTCTGCACTCCAATGTAAGTCAATGGGGCGATTTTTTGGCTATGTGCTAGAAATGAAATTCAGTGCGGATTGGATGACAGGCACCCTAGGCACCCAGGATCGGCTTTAGTTTCACGTGTATCTCTTAAGCCGGCAGAGAAAATCCACCTGATATGCGCTCCACACAATTGAATAGAGACGCCATTGATTTTCTATGGGAATTGCAGAAATGACTTCTAAGCCTCAAAATAATGACTTTTTTTCCTAAGGTGGTAGGAATGAAACTCAGTGTGGGCTGGATGGGGTCCCCCCTGGGCACCGCAGACCTAAGCTTGTTTAACTCCTACCTCTTAAAGGGACCGAGAAAAAATGACCTTTTCTGCACTCCAATGTAAGTCAATGGGGCGATTTTTTGGCTATGTGCTAGAAATGAAATTCAGTGCGGATTGGATGACAGGCACCCTAGGCACCCAGGATCGGCTTTAGTTTCACGTGTATCTCTTAAGGCGGCAGAGAAAATCCACCTGATATGCGCTCCACACAATTGAATAGAGACGCCATTGATTTTCTATGGGAATTGCAGAAATGACTTCTAAGCCTCAAAATAATGACTTTTTTTCCTAAGGTGGTAGGAATGAAACTCAGTGTGGGCTGGATGGGGTCCCCCCTGGGCACCGCAGACCTAAGCTTGTTTAACTCCTACCTCTTAAAGGGACCGAGAAAAAATGACCTTTTCTGCACTCCAATGTAAGTCAATGGGGCGATTTTTTGGCTATGTGCTAGAAATGAAATTCAGTGCGTATTGGATGACAGGCACCCTAGGCACCCAGGATCGGCTTTAGTTTCACGTGTATCTCTTAAGCCGGCAGAGAAAACCCACCTGATATGCGCTCCACACAATTGAATTAGAGACGCCGTTGATTTTCTATGGGAATTGCAGAAATGACTTCTAAGCCTCAAAATAATGACTTTTTTTCCTAAGGTGGTAGGAATGAAACTCAGTGCGGGCTGGATGGGGTTCCCCTTGGGCACCGCAGACCTAAGCTTGTTTAACTCCTACCTCTTAAAGGGACCGAGAAAAAATGACATTTTCTGCACTCCAATGTAAGTCAATGGGGCGATTTTTTGGCTATGTGCTAGAAATGAAATTCAGTGCGGAATGGATGACAGGCACCCTAGGCACCCAGGATCGGCTTTAGTTTCACGTGTATCTCTTAAGCCGGCAGAGAAATCCACCTGATATGCGCTCCACACAATTGAATAGAGACGCCATTGATTTTCTATGGGAATTGCAGAAATGTCTTCTAAGCCTCAAAATAATGACTTTTTTTCCTAAGGTGGTAGGAATAAAACTCAGTGTGGGCTGGATGGGGTCCCCCCTGGGCACCGCAGACCTAAGCTTGTTTAACTCCTACCTCTTAAAGGGACCGAGAAAAAATGACCTTTTCTGCACTCCAATGTAAGTCAATGGGGCGATTTTTTGGCTATGTGCTAGAAATGAAATTCAGTGCGGATTGGATGACAGGCACCCTAGGCACCCAGGATCGGCTTTAGTTTCACGTGTATCTCTTAAGCCGGCAGAGAAAATCCACCTGATATGCGCTCCACACAATTGAATTAGAGACGCCGTTGATTTTCTATGGGAATTGCAGAAATGACTTCTAAGCCTCAAAATAATGACTTTTTTTCCTAAGGTGGTAGGAATGAAACTCAGTGCGGGCTGGATGGGGTCCCCCCTGGGCACCGCAGACCTAAGCTTGTTTAACTCCTACCTCTTAAAGGGACCGAGAAAAAATGACCTTTTCTGCACTCCAATGTAAGTCAATGGGGCGATTTTTTGGCTATGTGCTAGAAATGAAATTCAGTGCGGATTGGATGACAGGCACCCTAGGCACCCAGGATCGGCTTTAGTTTCACGTGTATCTCTTAAGCCGGCAGAGAAAATCCACCTGATATGCGCTCCACACAATTGAATTAGAGACGCCGTTGATTTTCTATGGGAATTGCAGAAATGACTTCTAAGCCTCAAAATAATGACTTTTTTTCCTAAGGTGGTAGGAATGAAACTCAGTGCGGGCTGGATGGGGTCCCCCCTGGGCACCGCAGACCTAAGCTTGTTTAACTCCTACCTCTTAAAGGGACCGAGAAAAAATGACCTTTTCTGCACTCCAATGTAAGTCAATGGGGCGATTTTTTGGCTATGTGCTAGAAATGAAATTCAGTGCGGATTGGATGACAGGCACCCTAGGCACCCAGGATCGGCTTTAGTTTCACGTGTATCTCTTAAGCGGCAGAGAAAATCCACCTGATATGCGCTCCACACAATTGAATAGAGACGCCATTGATTTTCTATGGGAATTGCAGAAATGACTTCTAAGCCTCAAAATAATGACTTTTTTTCCTAAGGTGGTAGGAATGAAACTCAGTGTGGGCTGGATGGGGTCCCCCCTGGGCACCGCAGACCTAAGCTTGTTTAACTCCTACCTCTTAAAGGGACCGAGAAAAAATGACCTTTTCTGCACTCCAATGTAAGTCAATGGGGCGATTTTTTGGCTATGTGCTAGAAATGAAATTCAGTGCGGATTGGATGACAGGCACCCTAGGCACCCAGGATCGGCTTTAGTTTCACGTGTATCTCTTAAGGCCGGCAGAGAAAATCCACCTGATATGCGCTCCACACAATTGAATAGAGACGCCATTGATTTTCTATGGGAATTGCAGAAATGTCTTCTAAGCCTCAAAATAATGACTTTTTTTCCTAAGGTGGTAGGAATGAAACTCAGTGTGGGCTGGATGGGGTCCCCCCTGGGCACCGCAGACCTAAGCTTGTTTAACTCCTACCTCTTAAAGGGACCGAGAAAAAATGACCTTTTCTGCACTCCAATGTAAGTCAATGGGGCGATTTTTTGGCTATGTGCTAGAAATGAAATTCAGTGCGGATTGGATGACAGGCACCCTAGGCACCCAGGATCGGCTTTAGTTTCACGTGTATCTCTTAAGCCGGCAGAGAAAACCCACCTGATATGCGCTCCACACAATTGAATTAGAGACGCCGTTGATTTTCTATGGGAATTGCAGAAATGACTTCTAAGCCTCAAAATAATGACTTTTTTTCCTAAGGTGGTAGGAATGAAACTCAGTGCGGGCTGGATGGGGTCCCCCCTGGGCACCGCAGACCTAAGCTTGTTTAACTCCTACCTCTTAAAGGGACCGAGAAAAAATGACCTTTTCTGCACTCCAATGTAAGTCAATGGGGCGATTTTTTGGCTATGTGCTAGAAATGAAATTCAGTGCGGATTGGATGACAGGCACCCTAGGCACCCAGGATCGGCTTTAGTTTCACGTGTATCTCTTAAGCCGGCAGAGAAAATCCACCTGATATGCGCTCCACACAATTGAATAGAGACGCCGTTGATTTTCTATGGGAATTGCAGAAATGACTTCTAAGCCTCAAAATAATGACTTTTTTTTCCTAAGGTGGTAGGAATGAAACTCAGTGCGGGCTGGATGGGGTCCCCCCTGGGCACCGCAGACCTAAGCTTGTTTAACTCCTACCTCTTAAAGGGACCGAGAAAAAATGACCTTTTCTGCACTCCAATGTAAGTCAATGGGGCGATTTTTTGGCTATGTGCTAGAAATGAAATTCAGTGCGGATTGGATGACAGGCACCCTAGGCACCCAGGATCGGCTTTAGTTTCACGTGTATCTCTTAAGCCGGCAGAGAAAATCCACCTGATATGCGCTCCACACAATTGAATAGAGACGCCATTGATTTTCTATGGGAATTGCAGAAATGACTTCTAAGCCTCAAAATAATGACTTTTTTTCCTAAGGTGGTAGGAATGAAACTCAGTGTGGGCTGGTTGGGGTCCCCCCTGGGCACCGCAGACCTAAGCTTGTTTAACTCCTACCTCTTAAAGGGACCGAGAAAAAATGACCTTTTCTGCACTCCAATGTAAGTCAATGGGGGCGATTTTTTTGGCTATGTGCTAGAAATGAAATTCAGTGCGGATTGGATGACAGGCACCCTAGGCACCCAGGATCGGCTTTAGTTTCACGTGTATCTCTTAAGGCGGCAGAGAAAATCCACCTGATATGCGCTCCACACAATTGAATAGAGACGCCATTGATTTTCTATGGGAATTGCAGAAATGTCTTCTAAGCCTCAAAATAATGACTTTTTTTCCTAAGGTGGTAGGAATGAAACTCAGTGTGGGCTGGATGGGGTCCCCCCTGGGCACCGCAGACCTAAGCTTGTTTAACTCCTACCTCTTAAAGGGACCGAGAAAAAATGACCTTTTCTGCACTCCAATGTAAGTCAATGGGGCGATTTTTTGGCTATGTGCTAGAAATGAAATTCAGTGCGGATTTGGATGACAGGCACCCTAGGCACCCAGGATCGGCTTAGTTTCACGTGTATCTCTTAAGCCGGCAGAGAAAACCCACCTGATATGCGCTCCCACACAATTGAATTAGAGACGCCGTTGATTTTCTATGGGAATTGCAGAAATGACTTCTAAGCCTCAAAATAATGACTTTTTTTTCCTAAGGTGGTAGGAATGAAACTCAGTGCGGGCTGGATGGGGTCCCCCTTGGGCACCGCAGACCTAAGGCTTGTTTAACTCCCTACCTCTTAAAGGGACCGAGAAAAATGACCTTTTCTGCACTTCCAATGTAAGTCAATGGGGCGATTTTTGGCTATGTGCTAGAAATGAAATTCAGTGCGGAATGGATGACAGGCACCCTAGGCACCCAGGATCGGCTTTAGTTTCACGTGTATCTCTTAAGCCGGCAGAGAAAATCCACCTGATATGCGCTCCACACAATTGAATAGAGACGCCGTTGATTTTCTATGGGAATTGCAGAAATGACTTCTAAGCCTCAAAATAATGACTTTTTTTCCTAAGGTGGTAGGAATGAAACTCAGTGCGGGCTGGATGGGGTCCCCCCTGGGCACCGCAGACCTAAGCTTGTTTAACTCCTACCTCTTAAAGGGACCGAGAAAAAATGACCTTTTCTGCACTCCAATGTAAGTCAATGGGGCGATTTTTTGGCTATGTGCTAGAAATGAAATTCAGTGCGGATTGGATGACAGGCACCCTAGGCACCCAGGATCGGCTTTAGTTTCACGTGTATCTCTTAAGCCGGCAGAGAAAACCCACCTGATATGCGCTCCACACAATTGAATAGAGACGCCGTTGATTTTCTATGGGAATTGCAGAAATGACTTCTAAGCCTCAAAATAATGACTTTTTTTCCTAAGGTGGTAGGAATGAAACTCAGTGCGGGCTGGATGGGGTCCCCCCTGGGCACCGCAGACCTAAGCTTGTTTAACTCCTACCTCTTAAAGGGACCGAGAAAAAATGACCTTTTCTGCACTCCAATGTAAGTCAATGGGGCGATTTTTTGGCTATGTGCTAGAAATGAAATTCAGTGCGGATTGGATGACAGGCACCCTAGGCACCCAGGATCGGCTTTAGTTTCACGTGTATCTCTTAAGCCGGCAGAGAAAACCCACCTGATATGCGCTCCACACAATTGAATAGAGACGCCGTTGATTTTCTATGGGAATTGCAGAAATGACTTCTAAGCCTCAAAATAATGACTTTTTTTCCTAAGGTGGTAGGAATGAAACTCAGTGCGGGCTGGATGGGGTCCCCCCTGGGCACCGCAGACCTAAGCTTGTTTAACTCCTACCTCTTAAAGGGACCGAGAAAAAATGACCTTTTCTGCACTCCAATGTAAGTCAATGGGGCGATTTTTTGGCTATGTGCTAGAAATGAAATTCAGTGCGGATTGGATGACAGGCACCCTAGGCACCCAGGATCGGCTTTAGTTTCACGTGTATCTCTTAAGCCGGCAGAGAAAACCCACCTGATATGCGCTCCACACAATTGAATAGAGACGCCGTTGATTTTCTATGGGAATTGCAGAAATGACTTCTAAGCCTCAAAATAATGACTTTTTTTCCTAAGGTGGTAGGAATGAAACTCAGTGCGGGCTGGATGGGGTCCCCCCTGGGCACCGCAGACCTAAGCTTGTTTAACTCCTACCTCTTAAAGGGACCGAGAAAAAATGACCTTTTCTGCACTCCAATGTAAGTCAATGGGGCGATTTTTTGGCTATGTGCTAGAAATGAAATTCAGTGCGGATTGGATGACAGGCACCCTAGGCACCCAGGATCGGCTTTAGTTTCACGTGTATCTCTTAAGCCGGCAGAGAAAACCCACCTGATATGCGCTCCACACAATTGAATAGAGACGCCGTTGATTTTCTATGGGAATTGCAGAAATGACTTCTAAGCCTCAAAATAATGACTTTTTTTCCTAAGGTGGTAGGAATGAAACTCAGTGCGGGCTGGATGGGGTCCCCCCTGGGCACCGCAGACCTAAGCTTGTTTAACTCCTACCTCTTAAAGGGACCGAGAAAAAATGACCTTTTCTGCACTCCAATGTAAGTCAATGGGGCGATTTTTTGGCTATGTGCTAGAAATGAAATTCAGTGCGGATTGGATGACAGGCACCCTAGGCACCCAGGATCGGCTTTAGTTTCACGTGTATCTCTTAAGCCGGCAGAGAAAACCCACCTGATATGCGCTCCACACAATTGAATAGAGACGCCGTTGATTTTCTATGGGAATTGCAGAAATGACTTCTAAGCCTCAAAATAATGACTTTTTTTCCTAAGGTGGTAGGAATGAAACTCAGTGCGGGCTGGATGGGGTCCCCCCTGGGCACCGCAGACCTAAGCTTGTTTAACTCCTACCTCTTAAAGGGACCGAGAAAAAATGACCTTTTCTGCACTCCAATGTAAGTCAATGGGGCGATTTTTTGGCTATGTGCTAGAAATGAAATTCAGTGCGGATTGGATGACAGGCACCCTAGGCACCCAGGATCGGCTTTAGTTTCACGTGTATCTCTTAAGCCGGCAGAGAAAACCCACCTGATATGCGCTCCACACAATTGAATAGAGACGCCGTTGATTTTCTATGGGAATTGCAGAAATGACTTCTAAGCCTCAAAATAATGACTTTTTTTCCTAAGGTGGTAGGAATGAAACTCAGTGCGGGCTGGATGGGGTCCCCCCTGGGCACCGCAGACCTAAGCTTGTTTAACTCCTACCTCTTAAAGGGACCGAGAAAAAATGACCTTTTCTGCACTCCAATGTAAGTCAATGGGGCGATTTTTTGGCTATGTGCTAGAAATGAAATTCAGTGCGGATTGGATGACAGGCACCCTAGGCACCCAGGATCGGCTTTAGTTTCACGTGTATCTCTTAAGCCGGCAGAGAAAACCCACCTGATATGCGCTCCACACAATTGAATAGAGACGCCGTTGATTTTCTATGGGAATTGCAGAAATGACTTCTAAGCCTCAAAATAATGACTTTTTTTCCTAAGGTGGTAGGAATGAAACTCAGTGCGGGCTGGATGGGGTCCCCCCTGGGCACCGCAGACCTAAGCTTGTTTAACTCCTACCTCTTAAAGGGACCGAGAAAAAATGACCTTTTCTGCACTCCAATGTAAGTCAATGGGGCGATTTTTTGGCTATGTGCTAGAAATGAAATTCAGTGCGGATTGGATGACAGGCACCCTAGGCACCCAGGATCGGCTTTAGTTTCACGTGTATCTCTTAAGCCGGCAGAGAAAACCCACCTGATATGCGCTCCACACAATTGAATAGAGACGCCGTTGATTTTCTATGGGAATTGCAGAAATGACTTCTAAGCCTCAAAATAATGACTTTTTTTCCTAAGGTGGTAGGAATGAAACTCAGTGCGGGCTGGATGGGGTCCCCCCTGGGCACCGCAGACCTAAGCTTGTTTAACTCCTACCTCTTAAAGGGACCGAGAAAAAATGACCTTTTCTGCACTCCAATGTAAGTCAATGGGGCGATTTTTTGGCTATGTGCTAGAAATGAAATTCAGTGCGGATTGGATGACAGGCACCCTAGGCACCCAGGATCGGCTTTAGTTTCACGTGTATCTCTTAAGCCGGCAGAGAAAACCCACCTGATATGCGCTCCACACAATTGAATAGAGACGCCGTTGATTTTCTATGGGAATTGCAGAAATGACTTCTAAGCCTCAAAATAATGACTTTTTTTCCTAAGGTGGTAGGAATGAAACTCAGTGCGGGCTGGATGGGGTCCCCCCTGGGCACCGCAGACCTAAGCTTGTTTAACTCCTACCTCTTAAAGGGACCGAGAAAAAATGACCTTTTCTGCACTCCAATGTAAGTCAATGGGGCGATTTTTTGGCTATGTGCTAGAAATGAAATTCAGTGCGGATTGGATGACAGGCACCCTAGGCACCCAGGATCGGCTTTAGTTTCACGTGTATCTCTTAAGCCGGCAGAGAAAACCCACCTGATATGCGCTCCACACAATTGAATAGAGACGCCGTTGATTTTCTATGGGAATTGCAGAAATGACTTCTAAGCCTCAAAATAATGACTTTTTTTCCTAAGGTGGTAGGAATGAAACTCAGTGCGGGCTGGATGGGGTCCCCCCTGGGCACCGCAGACCTAAGCTTGTTTAACTCCTACCTCTTAAAGGGACCGAGAAAAAATGACCTTTTCTGCACTCCAATGTAAGTCAATGGGGCGATTTTTTGGCTATGTGCTAGAAATGAAATTCAGTGCGGATTGGATGACAGGCACCCTAGGCACCCAGGATCGGCTTTAGTTTCACGTGTATCTCTTAAGCCGGCAGAGAAAACCCACCTGATATGCGCTCCACACAATTGAATAGAGACGCCGTTGATTTTCTATGGGAATTGCAGAAATGACTTCTAAGCCTCAAAATAATGACTTTTTTTCCTAAGGTGGTAGGAATGAAACTCAGTGCGGGCTGGATGGGGTCCCCCCTGGGCACCGCAGACCTAAGCTTGTTTAACTCCTACCTCTTAAAGGGACCGAGAAAAAATGACCTTTTCTGCACTCCAATGTAAGTCAATGGGGCGATTTTTTGGCTATGTGCTAGAAATGAAATTCAGTGCGGATTGGATGACAGGCACCCTAGGCACCCAGGATCGGCTTTAGTTTCACGTGTATCTCTTAAGCCGGCAGAGAAAACCCACCTGATATGCGCTCCACACAATTGAATAGAGACGCCGTTGATTTTCTATGGGAATTGCAGAAATGACTTCTAAGCCTCAAAATAATGACTTTTTTTCCTAAGGTGGTAGGAATGAAACTCAGTGCGGGCTGGATGGGGTCCCCCCTGGGCACCGCAGACCTAAGCTTGTTTAACTCCTACCTCTTAAAGGGACCGAGAAAAAATGACCTTTTCTGCACTCCAATGTAAGTCAATGGGGCGATTTTTTGGCTATGTGCTAGAAATGAAATTCAGTGCGGATTGGATGACAGGCACCCTAGGCACCCAGGATCGGCTTTAGTTTCACGTGTATCTCTTAAGCCGGCAGAGAAAACCCACCTGATATGCGCTCCACACAATTGAATAGAGACGCCGTTGATTTTCTATGGGAATTGCAGAAATGACTTCTAAGCCTCAAAATAATGACTTTTTTTCCTAAGGTGGTAGGAATGAAACTCAGTGCGGGCTGGATGGGGTCCCCCCTGGGCACCGCAGACCTAAGCTTGTTTAACTCCTACCTCTTAAAGGGACCGAGAAAAAATGACCTTTTCTGCACTCCAATGTAAGTCAATGGGGCGATTTTTTGGCTATGTGCTAGAAATGAAATTCAGTGCGGATTGGATGACAGGCACCCTAGGCACCCAGGATCGGCTTTAGTTTCACGTGTATCTCTTAAGCCGGCAGAGAAAACCCACCTGATATGCGCTCCACACAATTGAATAGAGACGCCGTTGATTTTCTATGGGAATTGCAGAAATGACTTCTAAGCCTCAAAATAATGACTTTTTTTCCTAAGGTGGTAGGAATGAAACTCAGTGCGGGCTGGATGGGGTCCCCCCTGGGCACCGCAGACCTAAGCTTGTTTAACTCCTACCTCTTAAAGGGACCGAGAAAAAATGACCTTTTCTGCACTCCAATGTAAGTCAATGGGGCGATTTTTTGGCTATGTGCTAGAAATGAAATTCAGTGCGGATTGGATGACAGGCACCCTAGGCACCCAGGATCGGCTTTAGTTTCACGTGTATCTCTTAAGCCGGCAGAGAAAACCCACCTGATATGCGCTCCACACAATTGAATAGAGACGCCGTTGATTTTCTATGGGAATTGCAGAAATGACTTCTAAGCCTCAAAATAATGACTTTTTTTCCTAAGGTGGTAGGAATGAAACTCAGTGCGGGCTGGATGGGGTCCCCCCTGGGCACCGCAGACCTAAGCTTGTTTAACTCCTACCTCTTAAAGGGACCGAGAAAAAATGACCTTTTCTGCACTCCAATGTAAGTCAATGGGGCGATTTTTTGGCTATGTGCTAGAAATGAAATTCAGTGCGGATTGGATGACAGGCACCCTAGGCACCCAGGATCGGCTTTAGTTTCACGTGTATCTCTTAAGCCGGCAGAGAAAACCCACCTGATATGCGCTCCACACAATTGAATAGAGACGCCGTTGATTTTCTATGGGAATTGCAGAAATGACTTCTAAGCCTCAAAATAATGACTTTTTTTCCTAAGGTGGTAGGAATGAAACTCAGTGCGGGCTGGATGGGGTCCCCCCTGGGCACCGCAGACCTAAGCTTGTTTAACTCCTACCTCTTAAAGGGACCGAGAAAAAATGACCTTTTCTGCACTCCAATGTAAGTCAATGGGGCGATTTTTTGGCTATGTGCTAGAAATGAAATTCAGTGCGGATTGGATGACAGGCACCCTAGGCACCCAGGATCGGCTTTAGTTTCACGTGTATCTCTTAAGCCGGCAGAGAAAACCCACCTGATATGCGCTCCACACAATTGAATAGAGACGCCGTTGATTTTCTATGGGAATTGCAGAAATGACTTCTAAGCCTCAAAATAATGACTTTTTTTCCTAAGGTGGTAGGAATGAAACTCAGTGCGGGCTGGATGGGGTCCCCCCTGGGCACCGCAGACCTAAGCTTGTTTAACTCCTACCTCTTAAAGGGACCGAGAAAAAATGACCTTTTCTGCACTCCAATGTAAGTCAATGGGGCGATTTTTTGGCTATGTGCTAGAAATGAAATTCAGTGCGGATTGGATGACAGGCACCCTAGGCACCCAGGATCGGCTTTAGTTTCACGTGTATCTCTTAAGCCGGCAGAGAAAACCCACCTGATATGCGCTCCACACAATTGAATAGAGACGCCGTTGATTTTCTATGGGAATTGCAGAAATGACTTCTAAGCCTCAAAATAATGACTTTTTTTCCTAAGGTGGTAGGAATGAAACTCAGTGCGGGCTGGATGGGGTCCCCCCTGGGCACCGCAGACCTAAGCTTGTTTAACTCCTACCTCTTAAAGGGACCGAGAAAAAATGACCTTTTCTGCACTCCAATGTAAGTCAATGGGGCGATTTTTTGGCTATGTGCTAGAAATGAAATTCAGTGCGGATTGGATGACAGGCACCCTAGGCACCCAGGATCGGCTTTAGTTTCACGTGTATCTCTTAAGCCGGCAGAGAAAACCCACCTGATATGCGCTCCACACAATTGAATAGAGACGCCGTTGATTTTCTATGGGAATTGCAGAAATGACTTCTAAGCCTCAAAATAATGACTTTTTTTCCTAAGGTGGTAGGAATGAAACTCAGTGCGGGCTGGATGGGGTCCCCCCTGGGCACCGCAGACCTAAGCTTGTTTAACTCCTACCTCTTAAAGGGACCGAGAAAAAATGACCTTTTCTGCACTCCAATGTAAGTCAATGGGGCGATTTTTTGGCTATGTGCTAGAAATGAAATTCAGTGCGGATTGGATGACAGGCACCCTAGGCACCCAGGATCGGCTTTAGTTTCACGTGTATCTCTTAAGCCGGCAGAGAAAACCCACCTGATATGCGCTCCACACAATTGAATAGAGACGCCGTTGATTTTCTATGGGAATTGCAGAAATGACTTCTAAGCCTCAAAATAATGACTTTTTTTCCTAAGGTGGTAGGAATGAAACTCAGTGCGGGCTGGATGGGGTCCCCCCTGGGCACCGCAGACCTAAGCTTGTTTAACTCCTACCTCTTAAAGGGACCGAGAAAAAATGACCTTTTCTGCACTCCAATGTAAGTCAATGGGGCGATTTTTTGGCTATGTGCTAGAAATGAAATTCAGTGCGGATTGGATGACAGGCACCCTAGGCACCCAGGATCGGCTTTAGTTTCACGTGTATCTCTTAAGCCGGCAGAGAAAACCCACCTGATATGCGCTCCACACAATTGAATAGAGACGCCGTTGATTTTCTATGGGAATTGCAGAAATGACTTCTAAGCCTCAAAATAATGACTTTTTTTCCTAAGGTGGTAGGAATGAAACTCAGTGCGGGCTGGATGGGGTCCCCCCTGGGCACCGCAGACCTAAGCTTGTTTAACTCCTACCTCTTAAAGGGACCGAGAAAAAATGACCTTTTCTGCACTCCAATGTAAGTCAATGGGGCGATTTTTTGGCTATGTGCTAGAAATGAAATTCAGTGCGGATTGGATGACAGGCACCCTAGGCACCCAGGATCGGCTTTAGTTTCACGTGTATCTCTTAAGCCGGCAGAGAAAACCCACCTGATATGCGCTCCACACAATTGAATAGAGACGCCGTTGATTTTCTATGGGAATTGCAGAAATGACTTCTAAGCCTCAAAATAATGACTTTTTTTCCTAAGGTGGTAGGAATGAAACTCAGTGCGGGCTGGATGGGGTCCCCCCTGGGCACCGCAGACCTAAGCTTGTTTAACTCCTACCTCTTAAAGGGACCGAGAAAAAATGACCTTTTCTGCACTCCAATGTAAGTCAATGGGGCGATTTTTTGGCTATGTGCTAGAAATGAAATTCAGTGCGGATTGGATGACAGGCACCCTAGGCACCCAGGATCGGCTTTAGTTTCACGTGTATCTCTTAAGCCGGCAGAGAAAACCCACCTGATATGCGCTCCACACAATTGAATAGAGACGCCGTTGATTTTCTATGGGAATTGCAGAAATGACTTCTAAGCCTCAAAATAATGACTTTTTTTCCTAAGGTGGTAGGAATGAAACTCAGTGCGGGCTGGATGGGGTCCCCCCTGGGCACCGCAGACCTAAGCTTGTTTAACTCCTACCTCTTAAAGGGACCGAGAAAAAATGACCTTTTCTGCACTCCAATGTAAGTCAATGGGGCGATTTTTTGGCTATGTGCTAGAAATGAAATTCAGTGCGGATTGGATGACAGGCACCCTAGGCACCCAGGATCGGCTTTAGTTTCACGTGTATCTCTTAAGCCGGCAGAGAAAACCCACCTGATATGCGCTCCACACAATTGAATAGAGACGCCGTTGATTTTCTATGGGAATTGCAGAAATGACTTCTAAGCCTCAAAATAATGACTTTTTTTCCTAAGGTGGTAGGAATGAAACTCAGTGCGGGCTGGATGGGGTCCCCCCTGGGCACCGCAGACCTAAGCTTGTTTAACTCCTACCTCTTAAAGGGACCGAGAAAAAATGACCTTTTCTGCACTCCAATGTAAGTCAATGGGGCGATTTTTTGGCTATGTGCTAGAAATGAAATTCAGTGCGGATTGGATGACAGGCACCCTAGGCACCCAGGATCGGCTTTAGTTTCACGTGTATCTCTTAAGCCGGCAGAGAAAACCCACCTGATATGCGCTCCACACAATTGAATAGAGACGCCGTTGATTTTCTATGGGAATTGCAGAAATGACTTCTAAGCCTCAAAATAATGACTTTTTTTCCTAAGGTGGTAGGAATGAAACTCAGTGCGGGCTGGATGGGGTCCCCCCTGGGCACCGCAGACCTAAGCTTGTTTAACTCCTACCTCTTAAAGGGACCGAGAAAAAATGACCTTTTCTGCACTCCAATGTAAGTCAATGGGGCGATTTTTTGGCTATGTGCTAGAAATGAAATTCAGTGCGGATTGGATGACAGGCACCCTAGGCACCCAGGATCGGCTTTAGTTTCACGTGTATCTCTTAAGCCGGCAGAGAAAACCCACCTGATATGCGCTCCACACAATTGAATAGAGACGCCGTTGATTTTCTATGGGAATTGCAGAAATGACTTCTAAGCCTCAAAATAATGACTTTTTTTCCTAAGGTGGTAGGAATGAAACTCAGTGCGGGCTGGATGGGGTCCCCCCTGGGCACCGCAGACCTAAGCTTGTTTAACTCCTACCTCTTAAAGGGACCGAGAAAAAATGACCTTTTCTGCACTCCAATGTAAGTCAATGGGGCGATTTTTTGGCTATGTGCTAGAAATGAAATTCAGTGCGGATTGGATGACAGGCACCCTAGGCACCCAGGATCGGCTTTAGTTTCACGTGTATCTCTTAAGCCGGCAGAGAAAACCCACCTGATATGCGCTCCACACAATTGAATAGAGACGCCGTTGATTTTCTATGGGAATTGCAGAAATGACTTCTAAGCCTCAAAATAATGACTTTTTTTCCTAAGGTGGTAGGAATGAAACTCAGTGCGGGCTGGATGGGGTCCCCCCTGGGCACCGCAGACCTAAGCTTGTTTAACTCCTACCTCTTAAAGGGACCGAGAAAAAATGACCTTTTCTGCACTCCAATGTAAGTCAATGGGGCGATTTTTTGGCTATGTGCTAGAAATGAAATTCAGTGCGGATTGGATGACAGGCACCCTAGGCACCCAGGATCGGCTTTAGTTTCACGTGTATCTCTTAAGCCGGCAGAGAAAACCCACCTGATATGCGCTCCACACAATTGAATAGAGACGCCGTTGATTTTCTATGGGAATTGCAGAAATGACTTCTAAGCCTCAAAATAATGACTTTTTTTCCTAAGGTGGTAGGAATGAAACTCAGTGCGGGCTGGATGGGGTCCCCCCTGGGCACCGCAGACCTAAGCTTGTTTAACTCCTACCTCTTAAAGGGACCGAGAAAAAATGACCTTTTCTGCACTCCAATGTAAGTCAATGGGGCGATTTTTTGGCTATGTGCTAGAAATGAAATTCAGTGCGGATTGGATGACAGGCACCCTAGGCACCCAGGATCGGCTTTAGTTTCACGTGTATCTCTTAAGCCGGCAGAGAAAACCCACCTGATATGCGCTCCACACAATTGAATAGAGACGCCGTTGATTTTCTATGGGAATTGCAGAAATGACTTCTAAGCCTCAAAATAATGACTTTTTTTCCTAAGGTGGTAGGAATGAAACTCAGTGCGGGCTGGATGGGGTCCCCCCTGGGCACCGCAGACCTAAGCTTGTTTAACTCCTACCTCTTAAAGGGACCGAGAAAAAATGACCTTTTCTGCACTCCAATGTAAGTCAATGGGGCGATTTTTTGGCTATGTGCTAGAAATGAAATTCAGTGCGGATTGGATGACAGGCACCCTAGGCACCCAGGATCGGCTTTAGTTTCACGTGTATCTCTTAAGCCGGCAGAGAAAACCCACCTGATATGCGCTCCACACAATTGAATAGAGACGCCGTTGATTTTCTATGGGAATTGCAGAAATGACTTCTAAGCCTCAAAATAATGACTTTTTTTCCTAAGGTGGTAGGAATGAAACTCAGTGCGGGCTGGATGGGGTCCCCCCTGGGCACCGCAGACCTAAGCTTGTTTAACTCCTACCTCTTAAAGGGACCGAGAAAAAATGACCTTTTCTGCACTCCAATGTAAGTCAATGGGGCGATTTTTTGGCTATGTGCTAGAAATGAAATTCAGTGCGGATTGGATGACAGGCACCCTAGGCACCCAGGATCGGCTTTAGTTTCACGTGTATCTCTTAAGCCGGCAGAGAAAACCCACCTGATATGCGCTCCACACAATTGAATAGAGACGCCGTTGATTTTCTATGGGAATTGCAGAAATGACTTCTAAGCCTCAAAATAATGACTTTTTTTCCTAAGGTGGTAGGAATGAAACTCAGTGCGGGCTGGATGGGGTCCCCCCTGGGCACCGCAGACCTAAGCTTGTTTAACTCCTACCTCTTAAAGGGACCGAGAAAAAATGACCTTTTCTGCACTCCAATGTAAGTCAATGGGGCGATTTTTTGGCTATGTGCTAGAAATGAAATTCAGTGCGGATTGGATGACAGGCACCCTAGGCACCCAGGATCGGCTTTAGTTTCACGTGTATCTCTTAAGCCGGCAGAGAAAACCCACCTGATATGCGCTCCACACAATTGAATAGAGACGCCGTTGATTTTCTATGGGAATTGCAGAAATGACTTCTAAGCCTCAAAATAATGACTTTTTTTCCTAAGGTGGTAGGAATGAAACTCAGTGCGGGCTGGATGGGGTCCCCCCTGGGCACCGCAGACCTAAGCTTGTTTAACTCCTACCTCTTAAAGGGACCGAGAAAAAATGACCTTTTCTGCACTCCAATGTAAGTCAATGGGGCGATTTTTTGGCTATGTGCTAGAAATGAAATTCAGTGCGGATTGGATGACAGGCACCCTAGGCACCCAGGATCGGCTTTAGTTTCACGTGTATCTCTTAAGCCGGCAGAGAAAACCCACCTGATATGCGCTCCACACAATTGAATAGAGACGCCGTTGATTTTCTATGGGAATTGCAGAAATGACTTCTAAGCCTCAAAATAATGACTTTTTTTCCTAAGGTGGTAGGAATGAAACTCAGTGCGGGCTGGATGGGGTCCCCCCTGGGCACCGCAGACCTAAGCTTGTTTAACTCCTACCTCTTAAAGGGACCGAGAAAAAATGACCTTTTCTGCACTCCAATGTAAGTCAATGGGGCGATTTTTTGGCTATGTGCTAGAAATGAAATTCAGTGCGGATTGGATGACAGGCACCCTAGGCACCCAGGATCGGCTTTAGTTTCACGTGTATCTCTTAAGCCGGCAGAGAAAACCCACCTGATATGCGCTCCACACAATTGAATAGAGACGCCGTTGATTTTCTATGGGAATTGCAGAAATGACTTCTAAGCCTCAAAATAATGACTTTTTTTCCTAAGGTGGTAGGAATGAAACTCAGTGCGGGCTGGATGGGGTCCCCCCTGGGCACCGCAGACCTAAGCTTGTTTAACTCCTACCTCTTAAAGGGACCGAGAAAAAATGACCTTTTCTGCACTCCAATGTAAGTCAATGGGGCGATTTTTTGGCTATGTGCTAGAAATGAAATTCAGTGCGGATTGGATGACAGGCACCCTAGGCACCCAGGATCGGCTTTAGTTTCACGTGTATCTCTTAAGCCGGCAGAGAAAACCCACCTGATATGCGCTCCACACAATTGAATAGAGACGCCGTTGATTTTCTATGGGAATTGCAGAAATGACTTCTAAGCCTCAAAATAATGACTTTTTTTCCTAAGGTGGTAGGAATGAAACTCAGTGCGGGCTGGATGGGGTCCCCCCTGGGCACCGCAGACCTAAGCTTGTTTAACTCCTACCTCTTAAAGGGACCGAGAAAAAATGACCTTTTCTGCACTCCAATGTAAGTCAATGGGGCGATTTTTTGGCTATGTGCTAGAAATGAAATTCAGTGCGGATTGGATGACAGGCACCCTAGGCACCCAGGATCGGCTTTAGTTTCACGTGTATCTCTTAAGCCGGCAGAGAAAACCCACCTGATATGCGCTCCACACAATTGAATAGAGACGCCGTTGATTTTCTATGGGAATTGCAGAAATGACTTCTAAGCCTCAAAATAATGACTTTTTTTCCTAAGGTGGTAGGAATGAAACTCAGTGCGGGCTGGATGGGGTCCCCCCTGGGCACCGCAGACCTAAGCTTGTTTAACTCCTACCTCTTAAAGGGACCGAGAAAAAATGACCTTTTCTGCACTCCAATGTAAGTCAATGGGGCGATTTTTTGGCTATGTGCTAGAAATGAAATTCAGTGCGGATTGGATGACAGGCACCCTAGGCACCCAGGATCGGCTTTAGTTTCACGTGTATCTCTTAAGCCGGCAGAGAAAACCCACCTGATATGCGCTCCACACAATTGAATAGAGACGCCGTTGATTTTCTATGGGAATTGCAGAAATGACTTCTAAGCCTCAAAATAATGACTTTTTTTCCTAAGGTGGTAGGAATGAAACTCAGTGCGGGCTGGATGGGGTCCCCCCTGGGCACCGCAGACCTAAGCTTGTTTAACTCCTACCTCTTAAAGGGACCGAGAAAAAATGACCTTTTCTGCACTCCAATGTAAGTCAATGGGGCGATTTTTTGGCTATGTGCTAGAAATGAAATTCAGTGCGGATTGGATGACAGGCACCCTAGGCACCCAGGATCGGCTTTAGTTTCACGTGTATCTCTTAAGCCGGCAGAGAAAACCCACCTGATATGCGCTCCACACAATTGAATAGAGACGCCGTTGATTTTCTATGGGAATTGCAGAAATGACTTCTAAGCCTCAAAATAATGACTTTTTTTCCTAAGGTGGTAGGAATGAAACTCAGTGCGGGCTGGATGGGGTCCCCCCTGGGCACCGCAGACCTAAGCTTGTTTAACTCCTACCTCTTAAAGGGACCGAGAAAAAATGACCTTTTCTGCACTCCAATGTAAGTCAATGGGGCGATTTTTTGGCTATGTGCTAGAAATGAAATTCAGTGCGGATTGGATGACAGGCACCCTAGGCACCCAGGATCGGCTTTAGTTTCACGTGTATCTCTTAAGCCGGCAGAGAAAACCCACCTGATATGCGCTCCACACAATTGAATAGAGACGCCGTTGATTTTCTATGGGAATTGCAGAAATGACTTCTAAGCCTCAAAATAATGACTTTTTTTCCTAAGGTGGTAGGAATGAAACTCAGTGCGGGCTGGATGGGGTCCCCCCTGGGCACCGCAGACCTAAGCTTGTTTAACTCCTACCTCTTAAAGGGACCGAGAAAAAATGACCTTTTCTGCACTCCAATGTAAGTCAATGGGGCGATTTTTTGGCTATGTGCTAGAAATGAAATTCAGTGCGGATTGGATGACAGGCACCCTAGGCACCCAGGATCGGCTTTAGTTTCACGTGTATCTCTTAAGCCGGCAGAGAAAACCCACCTGATATGCGCTCCACACAATTGAATAGAGACGCCGTTGATTTTCTATGGGAATTGCAGAAATGACTTCTAAGCCTCAAAATAATGACTTTTTTTCCTAAGGTGGTAGGAATGAAACTCAGTGCGGGCTGGATGGGGTCCCCCCTGGGCACCGCAGACCTAAGCTTGTTTAACTCCTACCTCTTAAAGGGACCGAGAAAAAATGACCTTTTCTGCACTCCAATGTAAGTCAATGGGGCGATTTTTTGGCTATGTGCTAGAAATGAAATTCAGTGCGGATTGGATGACAGGCACCCTAGGCACCCAGGATCGGCTTTAGTTTCACGTGTATCTCTTAAGCCGGCAGAGAAAACCCACCTGATATGCGCTCCACACAATTGAATAGAGACGCCGTTGATTTTCTATGGGAATTGCAGAAATGACTTCTAAGCCTCAAAATAATGACTTTTTTTCCTAAGGTGGTAGGAATGAAACTCAGTGCGGGCTGGATGGGGTCCCCCCTGGGCACCGCAGACCTAAGCTTGTTTAACTCCTACCTCTTAAAGGGACCGAGAAAAAATGACCTTTTCTGCACTCCAATGTAAGTCAATGGGGCGATTTTTTGGCTATGTGCTAGAAATGAAATTCAGTGCGGATTGGATGACAGGCACCCTAGGCACCCAGGATCGGCTTTAGTTTCACGTGTATCTCTTAAGCCGGCAGAGAAAACCCACCTGATATGCGCTCCACACAATTGAATAGAGACGCCGTTGATTTTCTATGGGAATTGCAGAAATGACTTCTAAGCCTCAAAATAATGACTTTTTTTCCTAAGGTGGTAGGAATGAAACTCAGTGCGGGCTGGATGGGGTCCCCCCTGGGCACCGCAGACCTAAGCTTGTTTAACTCCTACCTCTTAAAGGGACCGAGAAAAAATGACCTTTTCTGCACTCCAATGTAAGTCAATGGGGCGATTTTTTGGCTATGTGCTAGAAATGAAATTCAGTGCGGATTGGATGACAGGCACCCTAGGCACCCAGGATCGGCTTTAGTTTCACGTGTATCTCTTAAGCCGGCAGAGAAAACCCACCTGATATGCGCTCCACACAATTGAATAGAGACGCCGTTGATTTTCTATGGGAATTGCAGAAATGACTTCTAAGCCTCAAAATAATGACTTTTTTTCCTAAGGTGGTAGGAATGAAACTCAGTGCGGGCTGGATGGGGTCCCCCCTGGGCACCGCAGACCTAAGCTTGTTTAACTCCTACCTCTTAAAGGGACCGAGAAAAAATGACCTTTTCTGCACTCCAATGTAAGTCAATGGGGCGATTTTTTGGCTATGTGCTAGAAATGAAATTCAGTGCGGATTGGATGACAGGCACCCTAGGCACCCAGGATCGGCTTTAGTTTCACGTGTATCTCTTAAGCCGGCAGAGAAAACCCACCTGATATGCGCTCCACACAATTGAATAGAGACGCCGTTGATTTTCTATGGGAATTGCAGAAATGACTTCTAAGCCTCAAAATAATGACTTTTTTTCCTAAGGTGGTAGGAATGAAACTCAGTGCGGGCTGGATGGGGTCCCCCCTGGGCACCGCAGACCTAAGCTTGTTTAACTCCTACCTCTTAAAGGGACCGAGAAAAAATGACCTTTTCTGCACTCCAATGTAAGTCAATGGGGCGATTTTTTGGCTATGTGCTAGAAATGAAATTCAGTGCGGATTGGATGACAGGCACCCTAGGCACCCAGGATCGGCTTTAGTTTCACGTGTATCTCTTAAGCCGGCAGAGAAAACCCACCTGATATGCGCTCCACACAATTGAATAGAGACGCCGTTGATTTTCTATGGGAATTGCAGAAATGACTTCTAAGCCTCAAAATAATGACTTTTTTTCCTAAGGTGGTAGGAATGAAACTCAGTGCGGGCTGGATGGGGTCCCCCCTGGGCACCGCAGACCTAAGCTTGTTTAACTCCTACCTCTTAAAGGGACCGAGAAAAAATGACCTTTTCTGCACTCCAATGTAAGTCAATGGGGCGATTTTTTGGCTATGTGCTAGAAATGAAATTCAGTGCGGATTGGATGACAGGCACCCTAGGCACCCAGGATCGGCTTTAGTTTCACGTGTATCTCTTAAGCCGGCAGAGAAAACCCACCTGATATGCGCTCCACACAATTGAATAGAGACGCCGTTGATTTTCTATGGGAATTGCAGAAATGACTTCTAAGCCTCAAAATAATGACTTTTTTTCCTAAGGTGGTAGGAATGAAACTCAGTGCGGGCTGGATGGGGTCCCCCCTGGGCACCGCAGACCTAAGCTTGTTTAACTCCTACCTCTTAAAGGGACCGAGAAAAAATGACCTTTTCTGCACTCCAATGTAAGTCAATGGGGCGATTTTTTGGCTATGTGCTAGAAATGAAATTCAGTGCGGATTGGATGACAGGCACCCTAGGCACCCAGGATCGGCTTTAGTTTCACGTGTATCTCTTAAGCCGGCAGAGAAAACCCACCTGATATGCGCTCCACACAATTGAATAGAGACGCCGTTGATTTTCTATGGGAATTGCAGAAATGACTTCTAAGCCTCAAAATAATGACTTTTTTTCCTAAGGTGGTAGGAATGAAACTCAGTGCGGGCTGGATGGGGTCCCCCCTGGGCACCGCAGACCTAAGCTTGTTTAACTCCTACCTCTTAAAGGGACCGAGAAAAAATGACCTTTTCTGCACTCCAATGTAAGTCAATGGGGCGATTTTTTGGCTATGTGCTAGAAATGAAATTCAGTGCGGATTGGATGACAGGCACCCTAGGCACCCAGGATCGGCTTTAGTTTCACGTGTATCTCTTAAGCCGGCAGAGAAAACCCACCTGATATGCGCTCCACACAATTGAATAGAGACGCCGTTGATTTTCTATGGGAATTGCAGAAATGACTTCTAAGCCTCAAAATAATGACTTTTTTTCCTAAGGTGGTAGGAATGAAACTCAGTGCGGGCTGGATGGGGTCCCCCCTGGGCACCGCAGACCTAAGCTTGTTTAACTCCTACCTCTTAAAGGGACCGAGAAAAAATGACCTTTTCTGCACTCCAATGTAAGTCAATGGGGCGATTTTTTGGCTATGTGCTAGAAATGAAATTCAGTGCGGATTGGATGACAGGCACCCTAGGCACCCAGGATCGGCTTTAGTTTCACGTGTATCTCTTAAGCCGGCAGAGAAAACCCACCTGATATGCGCTCCACACAATTGAATAGAGACGCCGTTGATTTTCTATGGGAATTGCAGAAATGACTTCTAAGCCTCAAAATAATGACTTTTTTTCCTAAGGTGGTAGGAATGAAACTCAGTGCGGGCTGGATGGGGTCCCCCCTGGGCACCGCAGACCTAAGCTTGTTTAACTCCTACCTCTTAAAGGGACCGAGAAAAAATGACCTTTTCTGCACTCCAATGTAAGTCAATGGGGCGATTTTTTGGCTATGTGCTAGAAATGAAATTCAGTGCGGATTGGATGACAGGCACCCTAGGCACCCAGGATCGGCTTTAGTTTCACGTGTATCTCTTAAGCCGGCAGAGAAAACCCACCTGATATGCGCTCCACACAATTGAATAGAGACGCCGTTGATTTTCTATGGGAATTGCAGAAATGACTTCTAAGCCTCAAAATAATGACTTTTTTTCCTAAGGTGGTAGGAATGAAACTCAGTGCGGGCTGGATGGGGTCCCCCCTGGGCACCGCAGACCTAAGCTTGTTTAACTCCTACCTCTTAAAGGGACCGAGAAAAAATGACCTTTTCTGCACTCCAATGTAAGTCAATGGGGCGATTTTTTGGCTATGTGCTAGAAATGAAATTCAGTGCGGATTGGATGACAGGCACCCTAGGCACCCAGGATCGGCTTTAGTTTCACGTGTATCTCTTAAGCCGGCAGAGAAAACCCACCTGATATGCGCTCCACACAATTGAATAGAGACGCCGTTGATTTTCTATGGGAATTGCAGAAATGACTTCTAAGCCTCAAAATAATGACTTTTTTTCCTAAGGTGGTAGGAATGAAACTCAGTGCGGGCTGGATGGGGTCCCCCCTGGGCACCGCAGACCTAAGCTTGTTTAACTCCTACCTCTTAAAGGGACCGAGAAAAAATGACCTTTTCTGCACTCCAATGTAAGTCAATGGGGCGATTTTTTGGCTATGTGCTAGAAATGAAATTCAGTGCGGATTGGATGACAGGCACCCTAGGCACCCAGGATCGGCTTTAGTTTCACGTGTATCTCTTAAGCCGGCAGAGAAAACCCACCTGATATGCGCTCCACACAATTGAATAGAGACGCCGTTGATTTTCTATGGGAATTGCAGAAATGACTTCTAAGCCTCAAAATAATGACTTTTTTTCCTAAGGTGGTAGGAATGAAACTCAGTGCGGGCTGGATGGGGTCCCCCCTGGGCACCGCAGACCTAAGCTTGTTTAACTCCTACCTCTTAAAGGGACCGAGAAAAAATGACCTTTTCTGCACTCCAATGTAAGTCAATGGGGCGATTTTTTGGCTATGTGCTAGAAATGAAATTCAGTGCGGATTGGATGACAGGCACCCTAGGCACCCAGGATCGGCTTTAGTTTCACGTGTATCTCTTAAGCCGGCAGAGAAAACCCACCTGATATGCGCTCCACACAATTGAATAGAGACGCCGTTGATTTTCTATGGGAATTGCAGAAATGACTTCTAAGCCTCAAAATAATGACTTTTTTTCCTAAGGTGGTAGGAATGAAACTCAGTGCGGGCTGGATGGGGTCCCCCCTGGGCACCGCAGACCTAAGCTTGTTTAACTCCTACCTCTTAAAGGGACCGAGAAAAAATGACCTTTTCTGCACTCCAATGTAAGTCAATGGGGCGATTTTTTGGCTATGTGCTAGAAATGAAATTCAGTGCGGATTGGATGACAGGCACCCTAGGCACCCAGGATCGGCTTTAGTTTCACGTGTATCTCTTAAGCCGGCAGAGAAAACCCACCTGATATGCGCTCCACACAATTGAATAGAGACGCCGTTGATTTTCTATGGGAATTGCAGAAATGACTTCTAAGCCTCAAAATAATGACTTTTTTTCCTAAGGTGGTAGGAATGAAACTCAGTGCGGGCTGGATGGGGTCCCCCCTGGGCACCGCAGACCTAAGCTTGTTTAACTCCTACCTCTTAAAGGGACCGAGAAAAAATGACCTTTTCTGCACTCCAATGTAAGTCAATGGGGCGATTTTTTGGCTATGTGCTAGAAATGAAATTCAGTGCGGATTGGATGACAGGCACCCTAGGCACCCAGGATCGGCTTTAGTTTCACGTGTATCTCTTAAGCCGGCAGAGAAAACCCACCTGATATGCGCTCCACACAATTGAATAGAGACGCCGTTGATTTTCTATGGGAATTGCAGAAATGACTTCTAAGCCTCAAAATAATGACTTTTTTTCCTAAGGTGGTAGGAATGAAACTCAGTGCGGGCTGGATGGGGTCCCCCCTGGGCACCGCAGACCTAAGCTTGTTTAACTCCTACCTCTTAAAGGGACCGAGAAAAAATGACCTTTTCTGCACTCCAATGTAAGTCAATGGGGCGATTTTTTGGCTATGTGCTAGAAATGAAATTCAGTGCGGATTGGATGACAGGCACCCTAGGCACCCAGGATCGGCTTTAGTTTCACGTGTATCTCTTAAGCCGGCAGAGAAAACCCACCTGATATGCGCTCCACACAATTGAATAGAGACGCCGTTGATTTTCTATGGGAATTGCAGAAATGACTTCTAAGCCTCAAAATAATGACTTTTTTTCCTAAGGTGGTAGGAATGAAACTCAGTGCGGGCTGGATGGGGTCCCCCCTGGGCACCGCAGACCTAAGCTTGTTTAACTCCTACCTCTTAAAGGGACCGAGAAAAAATGACCTTTTCTGCACTCCAATGTAAGTCAATGGGGCGATTTTTTGGCTATGTGCTAGAAATGAAATTCAGTGCGGATTGGATGACAGGCACCCTAGGCACCCAGGATCGGCTTTAGTTTCACGTGTATCTCTTAAGCCGGCAGAGAAAACCCACCTGATATGCGCTCCACACAATTGAATAGAGACGCCGTTGATTTTCTATGGGAATTGCAGAAATGACTTCTAAGCCTCAAAATAATGACTTTTTTTCCTAAGGTGGTAGGAATGAAACTCAGTGCGGGCTGGATGGGGTCCCCCCTGGGCACCGCAGACCTAAGCTTGTTTAACTCCTACCTCTTAAAGGGACCGAGAAAAAATGACCTTTTCTGCACTCCAATGTAAGTCAATGGGGCGATTTTTTGGCTATGTGCTAGAAATGAAATTCAGTGCGGATTGGATGACAGGCACCCTAGGCACCCAGGATCGGCTTTAGTTTCACGTGTATCTCTTAAGCCGGCAGAGAAAACCCACCTGATATGCGCTCCACACAATTGAATAGAGACGCCGTTGATTTTCTATGGGAATTGCAGAAATGACTTCTAAGCCTCAAAATAATGACTTTTTTTCCTAAGGTGGTAGGAATGAAACTCAGTGCGGGCTGGATGGGGTCCCCCCTGGGCACCGCAGACCTAAGCTTGTTTAACTCCTACCTCTTAAAGGGACCGAGAAAAAATGACCTTTTCTGCACTCCAATGTAAGTCAATGGGGCGATTTTTTGGCTATGTGCTAGAAATGAAATTCAGTGCGGATTGGATGACAGGCACCCTAGGCACCCAGGATCGGCTTTAGTTTCACGTGTATCTCTTAAGCCGGCAGAGAAAACCCACCTGATATGCGCTCCACACAATTGAATAGAGACGCCGTTGATTTTCTATGGGAATTGCAGAAATGACTTCTAAGCCTCAAAATAATGACTTTTTTTCCTAAGGTGGTAGGAATGAAACTCAGTGCGGGCTGGATGGGGTCCCCCCTGGGCACCGCAGACCTAAGCTTGTTTAACTCCTACCTCTTAAAGGGACCGAGAAAAAATGACCTTTTCTGCACTCCAATGTAAGTCAATGGGGCGATTTTTTGGCTATGTGCTAGAAATGAAATTCAGTGCGGATTGGATGACAGGCACCCTAGGCACCCAGGATCGGCTTTAGTTTCACGTGTATCTCTTAAGCCGGCAGAGAAAACCCACCTGATATGCGCTCCACACAATTGAATAGAGACGCCGTTGATTTTCTATGGGAATTGCAGAAATGACTTCTAAGCCTCAAAATAATGACTTTTTTTCCTAAGGTGGTAGGAATGAAACTCAGTGCGGGCTGGATGGGGTCCCCCCTGGGCACCGCAGACCTAAGCTTGTTTAACTCCTACCTCTTAAAGGGACCGAGAAAAAATGACCTTTTCTGCACTCCAATGTAAGTCAATGGGGCGATTTTTTGGCTATGTGCTAGAAATGAAATTCAGTGCGGATTGGATGACAGGCACCCTAGGCACCCAGGATCGGCTTTAGTTTCACGTGTATCTCTTAAGCCGGCAGAGAAAACCCACCTGATATGCGCTCCACACAATTGAATAGAGACGCCGTTGATTTTCTATGGGAATTGCAGAAATGACTTCTAAGCCTCAAAATAATGACTTTTTTTCCTAAGGTGGTAGGAATGAAACTCAGTGCGGGCTGGATGGGGTCCCCCCTGGGCACCGCAGACCTAAGCTTGTTTAACTCCTACCTCTTAAAGGGACCGAGAAAAAATGACCTTTTCTGCACTCCAATGTAAGTCAATGGGGCGATTTTTTGGCTATGTGCTAGAAATGAAATTCAGTGCGGATTGGATGACAGGCACCCTAGGCACCCAGGATCGGCTTTAGTTTCACGTGTATCTCTTAAGCCGGCAGAGAAAACCCACCTGATATGCGCTCCACACAATTGAATAGAGACGCCGTTGATTTTCTATGGGAATTGCAGAAATGACTTCTAAGCCTCAAAATAATGACTTTTTTTCCTAAGGTGGTAGGAATGAAACTCAGTGCGGGCTGGATGGGGTCCCCCCTGGGCACCGCAGACCTAAGCTTGTTTAACTCCTACCTCTTAAAGGGACCGAGAAAAAATGACCTTTTCTGCACTCCAATGTAAGTCAATGGGGCGATTTTTTGGCTATGTGCTAGAAATGAAATTCAGTGCGGATTGGATGACAGGCACCCTAGGCACCCAGGATCGGCTTTAGTTTCACGTGTATCTCTTAAGCCGGCAGAGAAAACCCACCTGATATGCGCTCCACACAATTGAATAGAGACGCCGTTGATTTTCTATGGGAATTGCAGAAATGACTTCTAAGCCTCAAAATAATGACTTTTTTTCCTAAGGTGGTAGGAATGAAACTCAGTGCGGGCTGGATGGGGTCCCCCCTGGGCACCGCAGACCTAAGCTTGTTTAACTCCTACCTCTTAAAGGGACCGAGAAAAAATGACCTTTTCTGCACTCCAATGTAAGTCAATGGGGCGATTTTTTGGCTATGTGCTAGAAATGAAATTCAGTGCGGATTGGATGACAGGCACCCTAGGCACCCAGGATCGGCTTTAGTTTCACGTGTATCTCTTAAGCCGGCAGAGAAAACCCACCTGATATGCGCTCCACACAATTGAATAGAGACGCCGTTGATTTTCTATGGGAATTGCAGAAATGACTTCTAAGCCTCAAAATAATGACTTTTTTTCCTAAGGTGGTAGGAATGAAACTCAGTGCGGGCTGGATGGGGTCCCCCCTGGGCACCGCAGACCTAAGCTTGTTTAACTCCTACCTCTTAAAGGGACCGAGAAAAAATGACCTTTTCTGCACTCCAATGTAAGTCAATGGGGCGATTTTTTGGCTATGTGCTAGAAATGAAATTCAGTGCGGATTGGATGACAGGCACCCTAGGCACCCAGGATCGGCTTTAGTTTCACGTGTATCTCTTAAGCCGGCAGAGAAAACCCACCTGATATGCGCTCCACACAATTGAATAGAGACGCCGTTGATTTTCTATGGGAATTGCAGAAATGACTTCTAAGCCTCAAAATAATGACTTTTTTTCCTAAGGTGGTAGGAATGAAACTCAGTGCGGGCTGGATGGGGTCCCCCCTGGGCACCGCAGACCTAAGCTTGTTTAACTCCTACCTCTTAAAGGGACCGAGAAAAAATGACCTTTTCTGCACTCCAATGTAAGTCAATGGGGCGATTTTTTGGCTATGTGCTAGAAATGAAATTCAGTGCGGATTGGATGACAGGCACCCTAGGCACCCAGGATCGGCTTTAGTTTCACGTGTATCTCTTAAGCCGGCAGAGAAAACCCACCTGATATGCGCTCCACACAATTGAATAGAGACGCCGTTGATTTTCTATGGGAATTGCAGAAATGACTTCTAAGCCTCAAAATAATGACTTTTTTTCCTAAGGTGGTAGGAATGAAACTCAGTGCGGGCTGGATGGGGTCCCCCTGGGCACCGCAGACCTAAGCTTGTTTAACTCCTACCTCTTAAAGGGACCGAGAAAAAATGACCTTTTCTGCACTCCAATGTAAGTCAATGGGGCGATTTTTTGGCTATGTGCTAGAAATGAAATTCAGTGCGGATTGGATGACAGGCACCCTAGGCACCCAGGATCGGCTTTAGTTTCACGTGTATCTCTTAAGCCGGCAGAGAAAACCCACCTGATATGCGCTCCACACAATTGAATAGAGACGCCGTTGATTTTCTATGGGAATTGCAGAAATGACTTCTAAGCCTCAAAATAATGACTTTTTTTCCTAAGGTGGTAGGAATGAAACTCAGTGCGGGCTGGATGGGGTCCCCCCTGGGCACCGCAGACCTAAGCTTGTTTAACTCCTACCTCTTAAAGGGGAGAAAAAATGACCTTTTCTGCACTCCAATGTAAGTCAATGGGGCGATTTTTTGGCTATGTGCTAGAAATGAAATTCAGTGCGGATTGGATAGGCACCCAGGATCGGCTTTAGTTTCACGTGTATCTCTTAAGCCGGCAGAGAAAACCCACCTGATATGCGCTCCACACAATTGAATAGAGACGCCGTTGATTTTCTATGGGAATTGCAGAAATGACTTCTAAGCCTCAAAATAATGACTTTTTTTCCTAAGGTGGTAGGAATGAAACTCAGTGCGGGCTGGATGGGATGGGCACCGCAGACCTAAGCTTGTTTAACTCCTACCTCTTAAAGGGACCGAGAAAAAATGACCTTTTCTGCACTCCAATGTAAGTCAATGGGGCGATTTTTTGGCTATGTGCTAGAAATGAAATTCAGTGCGGATTGGAGGACAGGCACCCTAGGCACCCAGGATCGGCTTTAGTTTCACGTGTATCTCTTAAGCCGGCAGAGAAAACCCACCTGATATGCGCTCCACACAATTGAATAGAGACGCCGTTGATTTTCTATGGGAATTGCAGAAATGACTTCTAAGCCTCAAAATAATGACTTTTTTTCCTAAAGTGGTAGGAATGAAACTCAGTGCGGGCTGGATGGGGTCCCCCTGGGCACCGCAGACCTAAGCTTGTTTATCTCCTACCTCTTAAAGGGACCGAGAAAAAATGACCTTTTCTGCACTCCAATGTAAGTCAATGGGGCGATTTTTTGGCTATGTGCTAGAAATGAAATTCAGTGCGGATTGGATGACAGGCACCCTAGGCACCCAGGATCGGCTTTAGTTTCACGTGTATCTCTTAAGCCGGCAGAGAAAACCCACCTGATATGCGCTCCACACAATTGAATAGAGACGCCGTTGATTTTCTATGGGAATTGCAGAAATGACTTCTAAGCCTCAAAATAATGACTTTTTTTCCTAAGGTGGTAGGAATGAAACTCAGTGCGGGCTGGATGGGGTCCCCCCTGGGCACCGCAGACCTAAGCTTGTTTAACTCCTACCTCTTAAAGGGACCGAGAAAAAATGACCTTTTCTGCACTCCAATGTAAGTCAATGGGGCGATTTTTTGGCTATGTGCTAGAAATGAAATTCAGTGCGGATTGGATGACAGGCACCCTAGGCACCCAGGATCGGCTTTAGTTTCACGTATCTCTTAAGCCGGCAGAGAAAACCCACCTGGTCGGGGGGGTGGAATAGAGACGCCATTGATTTTCTATGGGAATTGCAGAAATGACTTCTAAGCCTCAAAATAATGACTTTTTTTCCTAAGGTGGTAGGAATGAAACTCAGTGCGGGCTGGATGGGGTCCCCCCTGGGCAGGATGACAGGCACCCTAGGCACCCAGGATCGGCTTTAGTTTCACGTGTAAGTCAATGGGGCGATTTTTTGGCTATGGCTCCACACAATTGAATTAGAGACGCCGTTGATTTTCTATGGGAATTGCAGAAATGACTTCTAAGCCTCAAAATAATGACTTTTTTTCCTAAGGTGGTAGGAATGAAACTCAGTGCGGGCTGGATGGGGTCCCCCTGGGCACCGCAGACCTAAGCTTGTTTAACTCCTACCTCTTAAAGGGACCGAGAAAAAATGACCTTTTCTGCACTCCAATGTAAGTCAATGGGGCGATTTTTTGGCTATGTGCTAGAAATGAAATTCAGTGCGGATTGGATGACAGGCACCCTAGGCACCCAGGATCGGCTTTAGTTTCACGTGTATCTCTTAAGCCGGCAGAGAAAACCACCTGATATGCGCTCCACACAATTGAATTAGAGACGCCGTTGATTTTCTATGGGAATTGCAGAAATGACTTCTAAGCCTCAAAATAATGACTTTTTTTCCTAAGGTGGTAGGAATGAAACTCAGTGCGGGCTGGATGGGGTCCCCCCTGGGCACCGCAGACCTAAGCTTGTTTAACTCCTACCTCTTAAAGGGACCGAGAAAAAATGACCTTTTCTGCACTCCAATGTAAGTCAATGGGGCGATTTTTTTGGCTATGTGCTAGAAATGAAATTCAGTGCGGATTGGATGACAGGCACCCTAGGCACCCAGGATCGGCTTTAGTTTCACGTGTATCTCTTAAGCCGGCAGAGAAAACCCACCTGATATGCGCTCCACACAATTGAATAGAGACGCCGTTGATTTTCTATGGGAATTGCAGAAATGACTTCTAAGCCTCAAAATAATGACTTTTTTTCCTAAGGTGGTAGGAATGAAACTCAGTGCGGGCTGGATGGGGTCCCCCCTGGGCACCGCAGACCTAAGCTTGTTTAACTCCTACCTCTTAAAGGGACCGAGAAAAAATGACCTTTTCTGCACTCCAATGTAAGTCAATGGGGCGATTTTTTGGCTATGTGCTAGAAATGAAATTCAGTGCGGATTGGATGACAGGCACCCTAGGCACCCAGGATCGGCTTTAGTTTCACGTGTATCTCTTAAGCCGGCAGAGAAAACCCACCTGATATGCGCTCCACACAATTGAATTAGAGACGCCGTTGATTTTCTATGGGAATTGCAGAAATGACTTCTAAGCCTCAAAATAATGACTTTTTTTCCTAAGGTGGTAGGAATGAAACTCAGTGCGGGCTGGATGGGGTCCCCCCTGGGCACCGCAGACCTAAGCTTGTTTAACTCCTACCTCTTAAAGGGACCGAGAAAAAATGACCTTTTCTGCACTCCAATGTAAGTCAATGGGGCGATTTTTTGGCTATGTGCTAGAAATGAAATTCAGTGCGGATTGGATGACAGGCACCCTAGGCACCCAGGATCGGCTTTAGTTTCACGTGTATCTCTTAAGCCGGCAGAGAAAACCCACCTGATATGCGCTCCACACAATTGAATAGAGACGCCGTTGATTTTCTATGGGAATTGCAGAAATGACTTCTAAGCCTCAAAATAATGACTTTTTTTCCTAAGGTGGTAGGAATGAAACTCAGTGCGGGCTGGATGGGGTCCCCCCTGGGCACCGCAGACCTAAGCTTGTTTAACTCCTACCTCTTAAAGGGACCGAGAAAAAATGACCTTTTCTGCACTCCAATGTAAGTCAATGGGGCGATTTTTTGGCTATGTGCTAGAAATGAAATTCAGTGCGGATTGGATGACAGGCACCCTAGGCACCCAGGATCGGCTTTAGTTTCACGTGTATCTCTTAAGCCGGCAGAGAAAACCCACCTGATATGCGCTCCACACAATTGAATTAGAGACGCCGTTGATTTTCTATGGGAATTGCAGAAATGACTTCTAAGCCTCAAAATAATGACTTTTTTTCCTAAGGTGGTAGGAATGAAACTCAGTGCGGGCTGGATGGGGTCCCCCCTGGGCACCGCAGACCTAAGCTTGTTTAACTCCTACCTCTTAAAGGGACCGAGAAAAAATGACCTTTTCTGCACTCCAATGTAAGTCAATGGGGCGATTTTTTGGCTATGTGCTAGAAATGAAATTCAGTGCGGATTGGATGACAGGCACCCTAGGCACCCAGGATCGGCTTTAGTTTCACGTGTATCTCTTAAGCCGGCAGAGAAAACCCACCTGATATGCGCTCCACACAATTGAATAGAGACGCCGTTGATTTTCTATGGGAATTGCAGAAATGACTTCTAAGCCTCAAAATAATGACTTTTTTTCCTAAGGTGGTAGGAATGAAACTCAGTGCGGGCTGGATGGGGTCCCCCCTGGGCACCGCAGACCTAAGCTTGTTTAACTCCTACCTCTTAAAGGGACCGAGAAAAAATGACCTTTTCTGCACTCCAATGTAAGTCAATGGGGCGATTTTTTGGCTATGTGCTAGAAATGAAATTCAGTGCGGATTGGATGACAGGCACCCTAGGCACCCAGGATCGGCTTTAGTTTCACGTGTATCTCTTAAGCCGGCAGAGAAAACCCACCTGATATGCGCTCCACACAATTGAATAGAGACGCCGTTGATTTTCTATGGGAATTGCAGAAATGACTTCTAAGCCTCAAAATAATGACTTTTTTTTCCTAAGGTGGTAGGAATGAAACTCAGTGCGGGCTGGATGGGGTCCCCCCTGGGCACCGCAGACCTAAGCTTGTTTAACTCCTACCTCTTAAAGGGACCGAGAAAAAATGACCTTTTCTGCACTCCAATGTAAGTCAATGGGGCGATTTTTTGGCTATGTGCTAGAAATGAAATTCAGTGCGGATTGGATGACAGGCACCCTAGGCACCCAGGATCGGCTTTAGTTTCACGTGTATCTCTTAAGCCGGCAGAGAAAACCCACCTGATATGCGCTCCACACAATTGAATTAGAGACGCCGTTGATTTTCTATGGGAATTGCAGAAATGACTTCTAAGCCTCAAAATAATGACTTTTTTTCCTAAGGTGGTAGGAATGAAACTCAGTGCGGGCTGGATGGGGTCCCCCCTGGGCACCGCAGACCTAAGCTTGTTTAACTCCTACCTCTTAAAGGGACCGAGAAAAAATGACCTTTTCTGCACTCCAATGTAAGTCAATGGGGCGATTTTTTGGCTATGTGCTAGAAATGAAATTCAGTGCGGATTGGATGACAGGCACCCTAGGCACCCAGGATCGGCTTTAGTTTCACGTGTATCTCTTAAGCCGGCAGAGAAAACCCACCTGATATGCGCTCCACACAATTGAATAGAGACGCCGTTGATTTTCTATGGGAATTGCAGAAATGACTTCTAAGCCTCAAAATAATGACTTTTTTTCCTAAGGTGGTAGGAATGAAACTCAGTGCGGGCTGGATGGGGTCCCCCCTGGGCACCGCAGACCTAAGCTTGTTTAACTCCTACCTCTTAAAGGGACCGAGAAAAAATGACCTTTTCTGCACTCCAATGTAAGTCAATGGGGCGATTTTTTGGCTATGTGCTAGAAATGAAATTCAGTGCGGATTGGATGACAGGCACCCTAGGGCACCCAGGATCGGCTTTAGTTTCACGTGTATCTCTTAAGCCGGCAGAGAAAACCCACCTGATATGCGCTCCACACAATTGAATAGAGACGCCGTTGATTTTCTATGGGAATTGCAGAAATGACTTCTAAGCCTCAAAATAATGACTTTTTTTCCTAAGGTGGTAGGAATGAAACTCAGTGCGGGCTGGATGGGGTCCCCCCTGGGCACCGCAGACCTAAGCTTGTTTAACTCCTACCTCTTAAAGGGACCGAGAAAAAATGACCTTTTCTGCACTCCAATGTAAGTCAATGGGGCGATTTTTTGGCTATGTGCTAGAAATGAAATTCAGTGCGGATTGGATGACAGGCACCCTAGGCACCCAGGATCGGCTTTAGTTTCACTGTGTATCTCTTAAGCCGGCAGAGAAAACCCACCTGATATGCGCTCCACACAATTGAATAGAGACGCCGTTGATTTTCTATGGGAATTGCAGAAATGACTTCTAAGCCTCAAAATAATGACTTTTTTTCCTAAGGTGGTAGGAATGAAACTCAGTGCGGGCTGGATGGGGTCCCCCCTGGGCACCGCAGACCTAAGCTTGTTTAACTCCTACCTCTTAAAGGGACCGAGAAAAAATGACCTTTTCTGCACTCCAATGTAAGTCAATGGGGCGATTTTTTGGCTATGTGCTAGAAATGAAATTCAGTGCGGATTGGATGACAGGCACCCTAGGCACCCAGGATCGGCTTTAGTTTCACGTGTATCTCTTAAGCCGGCAGAGAAAACCCACCTGATATGCGCTCCACACAATTGAATAGAGACGCCGTTGATTTTCTATGGGAATTGCAGAAATGACTTCTAAGCCTCAAAATAATGACTTTTTTTCCTAAGGTGGTAGGAATGAAACTCAGTGCGGGCTGGATGGGGTCCCCCCTGGGCACCGCAGACCTAAGCTTGTTTAACTCCTACCTCTTAAAGGGACCGAGAAAAAATGACCTTTTCTGCACTCCAATGTAAGTCAATGGGGCGATTTTTTGGCTATGTGCTAGAAATGAAATTCAGTGCGGATTGGATGACAGGCACCCTAGGCACCCAGGATCGGCTTTAGTTTCACGTGTATCTCTTAAGCCGGCAGAGAAAACCCACCTGATATGCGCTCCACACAATTGAATAGAGACGCCGTTGATTTTCTATGGGAATTGCAGAAATGACTTCTAAGCCTCAAAATAATGACTTTTTTTCCTAAGGTGGTAGGAATGAAACTCAGTGCGGGCTGGATGGGGTCCCCCCTGGGCACCGCAGACCTAAGCTTGTTTAACTCCTACCTCTTAAAGGGACCGAGAAAAAATGACCTTTTCTGCACTCCAATGTAAGTCAATGGGGCGATTTTTTGGCTATGTGCTAGAAATGAAATTCAGTGCGGATTGGATGACAGGCACCCTAGGCACCCAGGATCGGCTTTAGTTTCACGTGTATCTCTTAAGCCGGCAGAGAAAACCCACCTGATATGCGCTCCACACAATTGAATAGAGACGCCGTTGATTTTCTATGGGAATTGCAGAAATGACTTCTAAGCCTCAAAATAATGACTTTTTTTCCTAAGGTGGTAGGAATGAAACTCAGTGCGGGCTGGATGGGGTCCCCCCTGGGCACCGCAGACCTAAGCTTGTTTAACTCCTACCTCTTAAAGGGACCGAGAAAAAATGACCTTTTCTGCACTCCAATGTAAGTCAATGGGGCGATTTTTTGGCTATGTGCTAGAAATGAAATTCAGTGCGGATTGGATGACAGGCACCCTAGGCACCCAGGATCGGCTTTAGTTTCACGTGTATCTCTTAAGCCGGCAGAGAAAACCCACCTGATATGCGCTCCACACAATTGAATAGAGACGCCGTTGATTTTCTATGGGAATTGCAGAAATGACTTCTAAGCCTCAAAATAATGACTTTTTTTCCTAAGGTGGTAGGAATGAAACTCAGTGCGGGCTGGATGGGGTCCCCCCTGGGCACCGCAGACCTAAGCTTGTTTAACTCCTACCTCTTAAAGGGACCGAGAAAAAATGACCTTTTCTGCACTCCAATGTAAGTCAATGGGGCGATTTTTTGGCTATGTGCTAGAAATGAAATTCAGTGCGGATTGGATGACAGGCACCCTAGGCACCCAGGATCGGCTTTAGTTTCACGTGTATCTCTTAAGCCGGCAGAGAAAACCCACCTGATATGCGCTCCACACAATTGAATAGAGACGCCGTTGATTTTCTATGGGAATTGCAGAAATGACTTCTAAGCCTCAAAATAATGACTTTTTTTCCTAAGGTGGTAGGAATGAAACTCAGTGCGGGCTGGATGGGGTCCCCCCTGGGCACCGCAGACCTAAGCTTGTTTAACTCCTACCTCTTAAAGGGACCGAGAAAAAATGACCTTTTCTGCACTCCAATGTAAGTCAATGGGGCGATTTTTTGGCTATGTGCTAGAAATGAAATTCAGTGCGGATTGGATGACAGGCACCCTAGGCACCCAGGATCGGCTTTAGTTTCACGTGTATCTCTTAAGCCGGCAGAGAAAACCCACCTGATATGCGCTCCACACAATTGAATAGAGACGCCGTTGATTTTCTATGGGAATTGCAGAAATGACTTCTAAGCCTCAAAATAATGACTTTTTTTTCCTAAGGTGGTAGGAATGAAACTCAGTGCGGGCTGGATGGGGTCCCCCCTGGGCACCGCAGACCTAAGCTTGTTTAACTCCTACCTCTTAAAGGGACCGAGAAAAAATGACCTTTTCTGCACTCCAATGTAAGTCAATGGGGCGATTTTTTGGCTATGTGCTAGAAATGAAATTCAGTGCGGATTGGATGACAGGCACCCTAGGGCACCCAGGATCGGCTTTAGTTTCACTGTGTATCTCTTAAGCCGGCAGAGAAAACCCACCTGATATGCGCTCCACACAATTGAATAGAGACGCCGTTGATTTTCTATGGGAATTGCAGAAATGACTTCTAAGCCTCAAAATAATGACTTTTTTTCCTAAGGTGGTAGGAATGAAACTCAGTGCGGGCTGGATGGGGTCCCCCCTGGGCACCGCAGACCTAAGCTTGTTTAACTCCTACCTCTTAAAGGGACCGAGAAAAAATGACCTTTTCTGCACTCCAATGTAAGTCAATGGGGCGATTTTTTGGCTATGTGCTAGAAATGAAATTCAGTGCGGATTGGATGACAGGCACCCTAGGCACCCAGGATCGGCTTTAGTTTCACGTGTATCTCTTAAGCCGGCAGAGAAAACCCACCTGATATGCGCTCCACACAATTGAATAGAGACGCCGTTGATTTTCTATGGGAATTGCAGAAATGACTTCTAAGCCTCAAAATAATGACTTTTTTTCCTAAGGTGGTAGGAATGAAACTCAGTGCGGGCTGGATGGGGTCCCCCCTGGGCACCGCAGACCTAAGCTTGTTTAACTCCTACCTCTTAAAGGGACCGAGAAAAAATGACCTTTTCTGCACTCCAATGTAAGTCAATGGGGCGATTTTTTGGCTATGTGCTAGAAATGAAATTCAGTGCGGATTGGATGACAGGCACCCTAGGCACCCAGGATCGGCTTTAGTTTCACGTGTATCTCTTAAGCCGGCAGAGAAAACCCACCTGATATGCGCTCCACACAATTGAATAGAGACGCCGTTGATTTTCTATGGGAATTGCAGAAATGACTTCTAAGCCTCAAAATAATGACTTTTTTTCCTAAGGTGGTAGGAATGAAACTCAGTGCGGGCTGGATGGGGTCCCCCCTGGGCACCGCAGACCTAAGCTTGTTTAACTCCTACCTCTTAAAGGGACCGAGAAAAAATGACCTTTTCTGCACTCCAATGTAAGTCAATGGGGCGATTTTTTGGCTATGTGCTAGAAATGAAATTCAGTGCGGATTGGATGACAGGCACCCTAGGCACCCAGGATCGGCTTTAGTTTCACGTGTATCTCTTAAGCCGGCAGAGAAAACCCACCTGATATGCGCTCCACACAATTGAATAGAGACGCCGTTGATTTTCTATGGGAATTGCAGAAATGACTTCTAAGCCTCAAAATAATGACTTTTTTTCCTAAGGTGGTAGGAATGAAACTCAGTGCGGGCTGGATGGGGTCCCCCCTGGGCACCGCAGACCTAAGCTTGTTTAACTCCTACCTCTTAAAGGGACCGAGAAAAAATGACCTTTTCTGCACTCCAATGTAAGTCAATGGGGCGATTTTTTGGCTATGTGCTAGAAATGAAATTCAGTGCGGATTGGATGACAGGCACCCTAGGCACCCAGGATCGGCTTTAGTTTCACTGTGTATCTCTTAAGCCGGCAGAGAAAACCCACCTGATATGCGCTCCACACAATTGAATAGAGACGCCGTTGATTTTCTATGGGAATTGCAGAAATGACTTCTAAGCCTCAAAATAATGACTTTTTTTCCTAAGGTGGTAGGAATGAAACTCAGTGCGGGCTGGATGGGGTCCCCCCTGGGCACCGCAGACCTAAGCTTGTTTAACTCCTACCTCTTAAAGGGACCGAGAAAAAATGACCTTTTCTGCACTCCAATGTAAGTCAATGGGGCGATTTTTTGGCTATGTGCTAGAAATGAAATTCAGTGCGGATTGGATGACAGGCACCCTAGGCACCCAGGATCGGCTTTAGTTTCACGTGTATCTCTTAAGCCGGCAGAGAAAACCCACCTGATATGCGCTCCACACAATTGAATAGAGACGCCGTTGATTTTCTATGGGAATTGCAGAAATGACTTCTAAGCCTCAAAATAATGACTTTTTTTCCTAAGGTGGTAGGAATGAAACTCAGTGCGGGCTGGATGGGGTCCCCCCTGGGCACCGCAGACCTAAGCTTGTTTAACTCCTACCTCTTAAAGGGACCGAGAAAAAATGACCTTTTCTGCACTCCAATGTAAGTCAATGGGGCGATTTTTTGGCTATGTGCTAGAAATGAAATTCAGTGCGGATTGGATGACAGGCACCCTAGGCACCCAGGATCGGCTTTAGTTTCACGTGTATCTCTTAAGCCGGCAGAGAAAACCCACCTGATATGCGCTCCACACAATTGAATAGAGACGCCGTTGATTTTCTATGGGAATTGCAGAAATGACTTCTAAGCCTCAAAATAATGACTTTTTTTCCTAAGGTGGTAGGAATGAAACTCAGTGCGGGCTGGATGGGGTCCCCCCTGGGCACCGCAGACCTAAGCTTGTTTAACTCCTACCTCTTAAAGGGACCGAGAAAAAATGACCTTTTCTGCACTCCAATGTAAGTCAATGGGGCGATTTTTTGGCTATGTGCTAGAAATGAAATTCAGTGCGGATTGGATGACAGGCACCCTAGGGCACCCAGGATCGGCTTTAGTTTCACGTGTATCTCTTAAGCCGGCAGAGAAAACCCACCTGATATGCGCTCCACACAATTGAATAGAGACGCCGTTGATTTTCTATGGGAATTGCAGAAATGACTTCTAAGCCTCAAAATAATGACTTTTTTTCCTAAGGTGGTAGGAATGAAACTCAGTGCGGGCTGGATGGGGTCCCCCCTGGGCACCGCAGACCTAAGCTTGTTTAACTCCTACCTCTTAAAGGGACCGAGAAAAAATGACCTTTTCTGCACTCCAATGTAAGTCAATGGGGCGATTTTTTGGCTATGTGCTAGAAATGAAATTCAGTGCGGATTGGATGACAGGCACCCTAGGCACCCAGGATCGGCTTTAGTTTCACGTGTATCTCTTAAGCCGGCAGAGAAAACCCACCTGATATGCGCTCCACACAATTGAATAGAGACGCCGTTGATTTTCTATGGGAATTGCAGAAATGACTTCTAAGCCTCAAAATAATGACTTTTTTTCCTAAGGTGGTAGGAATGAAACTCAGTGCGGGCTGGATGGGGTCCCCCCTGGGCACCGCAGACCTAAGCTTGTTTAACTCCTACCTCTTAAAGGGACCGAGAAAAAATGACCTTTTCTGCACTCCAATGTAAGTCAATGGGGCGATTTTTTGGCTATGTGCTAGAAATGAAATTCAGTGCGGATTGGATGACAGGCACCCTAGGCACCCAGGATCGGCTTTAGTTTCACGTGTATCTCTTAAGCCGGCAGAGAAAACCCACCTGATATGCGCTCCACACAATTGAATAGAGACGCCGTTGATTTTCTATGGGAATTGCAGAAATGACTTCTAAGCCTCAAAATAATGACTTTTTTTCCTAAGGTGGTAGGAATGAAACTCAGTGCGGGCTGGATGGGGTCCCCCCTGGGCACCGCAGACCTAAGCTTGTTTAACTCCTACCTCTTAAAGGGACCGAGAAAAAATGACCTTTTCTGCACTCCAATGTAAGTCAATGGGGCGATTTTTTGGCTATGTGCTAGAAATGAAATTCAGTGCGGATTGGATGACAGGCACCCTAGGCACCCAGGATCGGCTTTAGTTTCACGTGTATCTCTTAAGCCGGCAGAGAAAACCCACCTGATATGCGCTCCACACAATTGAATAGAGACGCCGTTGATTTTCTATGGGAATTGCAGAAATGACTTCTAAGCCTCAAAATAATGACTTTTTTTTCCTAAGGTGGTAGGAATGAAACTCAGTGCGGGCTGGATGGGGTCCCCCCTGGGCACCGCAGACCTAAGCTTGTTTAACTCCTACCTCTTAAAGGGACCGAGAAAAAATGACCTTTTCTGCACTCCAATGTAAGTCAATGGGGCGATTTTTTGGCTATGTGCTAGAAATGAAATTCAGTGCGGATTGGATGACAGGCACCCTAGGCACCCAGGATCGGCTTTAGTTTCACGTGTATCTCTTAAGCCGGCAGAGAAAACCCACCTGATATGCGCTCCACACAATTGAATAGAGACGCCGTTGATTTTCTATGGGAATTGCAGAAATGACTTCTAAGCCTCAAAATAATGACTTTTTTTCCTAAGGTGGTAGGAATGAAACTCAGTGCGGGCTGGATGGGGTCCCCCCTGGGCACCGCAGACCTAAGCTTGTTTAACTCCTACCTCTTAAAGGGACCGAGAAAAAATGACCTTTTCTGCACTCCAATGTAAGTCAATGGGGCGATTTTTTGGCTATGTGCTAGAAATGAAATTCAGTGCGGATTGGATGACAGGCACCCTAGGCACCCAGGATCGGCTTTAGTTTCACGTGTATCTCTTAAGCCGGCAGAGAAAACCCACCTGATATGCGCTCCACACAATTGAATAGAGACGCCGTTGATTTTCTATGGGAATTGCAGAAATGACTTCTAAGCCTCAAAATAATGACTTTTTTTCCTAAGGTGGTAGGAATGAAACTCAGTGCGGGCTGGATGGGGTCCCCCCTGGGCACCGCAGACCTAAGCTTGTTTAACTCCTACCTCTTAAAGGGACCGAGAAAAAATGACCTTTTCTGCACTCCAATGTAAGTCAATGGGGCGATTTTTTGGCTATGTGCTAGAAATGAAATTCAGTGCGGATTGGATGACAGGCACCCTAGGCACCCAGGATCGGCTTTAGTTTCACGTGTATCTCTTAAGCCGGCAGAGAAAACCCACCTGATATGCGCTCCACACAATTGAATAGAGACGCCGTTGATTTTCTATGGGAATTGCAGAAATGACTTCTAAGCCTCAAAATAATGACTTTTTTTCCTAAGGTGGTAGGAATGAAACTCAGTGCGGGCTGGATGGGGTCCCCCCTGGGCACCGCAGACCTAAGCTTGTTTAACTCCTACCTCTTAAAGGGACCGAGAAAAAATGACCTTTTCTGCACTCCAATGTAAGTCAATGGGGCGATTTTTTGGCTATGTGCTAGAAATGAAATTCAGTGCGGATTGGATGACAGGCACCCTAGGCACCCAGGATCGGCTTTAGTTTCACGTGTATCTCTTAAGCCGGCAGAGAAAACCCACCTGATATGCGCTCCACACAATTGAATAGAGACGCCGTTGATTTTCTATGGGAATTGCAGAAATGACTTCTAAGCCTCAAAATAATGACTTTTTTTCCTAAGGTGGTAGGAATGAAACTCAGTGCGGGCTGGATGGGGTCCCCCCTGGGCACCGCAGACCTAAGCTTGTTTAACTCCTACCTCTTAAAGGGACCGAGAAAAAATGACCTTTTCTGCACTCCAATGTAAGTCAATGGGGCGATTTTTTGGCTATGTGCTAGAAATGAAATTCAGTGCGGATTGGATGACAGGCACCCTAGGGCACCCAGGATCGGCTTTAGTTTCACGTGTATCTCTTAAGCCGGCAGAGAAAACCCACCTGATATGCGCTCCACACAATTGAATAGAGACGCCGTTGATTTTCTATGGGAATTGCAGAAATGACTTCTAAGCCTCAAAATAATGACTTTTTTTCCTAAGGTGGTAGGAATGAAACTCAGTGCGGGCTGGATGGGGTCCCCCCTGGGCACCGCAGACCTAAGCTTGTTTAACTCCTACCTCTTAAAGGGACCGAGAAAAAATGACCTTTTCTGCACTCCAATGTAAGTCAATGGGGCGATTTTTTGGCTATGTGCTAGAAATGAAATTCAGTGCGGATTGGATGACAGGCACCCTAGGGCACCCAGGATCGGCTTTAGTTTCACTGTGTATCTCTTAAGCCGGCAGAGAAAACCCACCTGATATGCGCTCCACACAATTGAATAGAGACGCCGTTGATTTTCTATGGGAATTGCAGAAAAGACTTCTAAGCCTCAAAATAATGACTTTTTTTCCTAAGGTGGTAGGAATGAAACTCAGTGCGGGCTGGATGGGGTCCCCCCTGGGCACCGCAGACCTAAGCTTGTTTAACTCCTACCTCTTAAAGGGACCGAGAAAAAATGACCTTTTCTGCACTCCAATGTAAGTCAATGGGGCGATTTTTTGGCTATGTGCTAGAAATGAAATTCAGTGCGGATTGGATGACAGGCACCCTAGGACCCAGGATCGCTTTAGTTTCATGTGTATCTCTTAAGCCGGCAGAGAAAACCCACCTGATATGCGCTCCACACATTGAATAGAGACGCCGTTGATTTTCTATGGGAATTGCAGAAATGACTTCTAAGCCTCAAAATAATGACTTTTTTCCTAAGGTGGTAGGAATGAAACTCAGTGCGGGCTGGATGGGGGTCCCCCTGGGCACCGCAGACCTAAGCTTGTTTAACTCCTACCTCTTAAAGGGACCGAGAAAAAATGACCTTTTCTGCACTCCAATGTAAGTCAATGGGGCGATTTTTTGGCTATGTGCTAGAAATGAAATTTCAGTGCGGATTGGATGACAGGCACCCTAGGGCACCCAGGATCGGCTTTAGTTTCACTGTGTATCTCTTAAGCCGGCAGAGAAATCCACCTGATATGCGCTCCACACAATTGAATAGAGACGCCGTTGATTTTCTATGGGAATTGCAGAAATGACTTCTAAGCCTCGAAATAATGACTTTTTTTCCTAAGGTGGTAGGAATGAAACTCAGTGTCCGGCTGGATGGGGTCCCCCCTGGGCTACCGCAGACCTAAGCTTGTTTAACTCCTACCTCTTAAAGGGACCGAGAAAAATGACCTTTTCTGCACTCCAATGTAAGTCAATGGGGCGATTTTTTGGCTATGTGCTAGAAATGAAATTCAGTGCGGATTTGGATGACAGGCACCCTAGGGGCACCCAGGATCGGCTTTAGTTTCACTGTGTATCTCTTAAGCCGGCAGAGAAAACCACCTGATATGCGCTCCACACAATTGAATAGAGACGCCGTTGATTTTCTATGGAATTGCAGAAATGACTTCTAAGCCTCGAAATAATGACTTTTTTTCCTAAGGTGGTAGGAATGAAACTCGTGCGGGCTGGATGGGGTCCCCCTGGGCACGCAGACCTAAGCTTGTTTAAACTCCTACCTCTTAAAGGGACCGAGAAAAATGACCTTTTCTGCACTCCAATGTAAGTCAATGGGGCGATTTTTTGGCTATGTGCTAGAAATGAAATTCAGTGCGGATGGATGACAGGCACCCTGGAGGACCCCAGGATCGGCTTTAGTTTCAGTGTATCTCTTAAGCGGCAGAGAAAAACCCACCTGATATGCGCTCCACACAATTGAATAGAGACACCGTTGATTTTCTATGGGAATTGCAGAAATGACTTCTAAGCCTTGAAAATAATGACTTTTTTTCCTAAGGTGGTAGGAATGAAACTCAGTGCGGGCTGGATGGGGTCCCCCCTGGGCACCGCAGACCTAAGCTTGTTTAACTCCTACCTCTTAAAGGGACCGAGAAAAAATGACCTTTTCTGCACTCCAATGTAAGTCAATGGGGCGATTTTTTGGCTATGTGCTAGAAATGAAATTCAGTGCGGATTGGATGACAGGCACCCTGGGGCCCCAGGATCGGCTTTAGTTTCATGTGTATCTCTTAAGCCGGCAGAGAAAACCCACCTGATATGCGCTCCACACAATTGAATAGAGACGCCGTTGATTTTCTATGGGAATTGCAGAAATGACTTCTAAGCCTCGAAATAATGACTTTTTTTCCTAAGGTGGTAGGAATGAAACTCAGTGCGGGCTGGATGGGGTCCCCCCTGGGCACCGCAGACCTAAGCTTGTTTAACTCCTACCTCTTAAAGGGACCGAGAAAAATGACCTTTTCTGCACTCCAATGTAAGTCAATGGGGCGATTTTTTGGCTATGTGCTAGAAATGAAATTCAGTGCGGATTGGATGACAGGCACCCTGGGGACCCAGGATCGGCTTTAGTTTCATGTGTATCTCTTAAGCCGGCAGAGAAAACCCACCTGATATGCGCTCCACACAATTGAATAGAGACGCCGTTGATTTTCTATGGGAATTGCAGAAATGACTTCTAAGCCTCAAAATAATGACTTTTTTTCCTAAGGTGGTAGGAATGAAACTCAGTGCGGGCTGGATGGGGTTCCCCCCTGGGCACCGCAGACCTAAGCTTGTTTAACTCCTACCTCTTAAAGGGACCGAGAAAAAATGACCTTTTCTGCACTCCAATGTAAGTCAATGGGGCGATTTTTTGGCTATGTGCTAGAAATGAAATTCAGTGCGGATTGGATGACAGGCACCCTGGGGACCCAGGATCGGCTTTAGTTTCATGTGTATCTCTTAAGCCGGCAGAGAAAACCCACCTGATATGCGCTCCACACAATTGAATAGAGACGCCGTTGATTTTCTATGGGAATTGCAGAAATGACTTCTAAGCCTCAAAATAATGACTTTTTTTCCTAAGGTGGTAGGAATGAAACTCAGTGCGGGCTGGATGGGGTTCCCCCTGGGCACCGCAGACCTAAGCTTGTTTAACTCCTACCTCTTAAAGGGACCGAGAAAAAATGACCTTTTCTGCACTCCATTGTAAGTCAATGGGGCGATTTTTTGGCTATGTGCTAGAAATGAAATTCAGTGCGGATTGGATGACAGGCACCCTGGGACCCAGGATCGGCTTTAGTTTCATGTGTATCTCTTAAGCCGGCAGAGAAAACCCACCTGATATGCGCTCCACACAATTGAATAGAGACGCCGTTGATTTTCTATGGGAATTGCAGAAATGACTTCTAAGCCTCAAAATAATGACTTTTTTTTCCTAAGGTGGTAGGAATGAAACTCAGTGCGGGCTGGATGGGGTTCCCCCTGGGCACCGCAGACCTAAGCTTGTTTAACTCCTACCTCTTAAAGGGACCGAGAAAAAATGACCTTTTCTGCACTCCAATGTAAGTCAATGGGGCGATTTTTGGCTATGTGCTAGAAATGAAATTCAGTGCGGATATGATGACAGGCACCCTGGGGACCCAGGATCGGCTTTAGTTTCATGTGTATCTCTTAAGCCGGCAGAGAAAACCCACCTGATATGCGCTCCACACAATTGAATAGAGACGCCGTTGATTTTCTAACAAATTTAAATTTTATTAAAGAAATAAAGGGTTACAGAAAAAAGAAACACCGTAATAAAGCAGTATGAGAGCAAGAGTATTATCTTTGGGGTGTATTATGGGAGAGGCTATGTAAAGAAGAAGGGGAGGGGGGTGGGGGTGGGGGGTATGGAGTGTTGGTCGGGGAGGGATGGGATCGGGGGGTAAGGGACCATGAAATGAAGACAAAAACAAACTCTACTATTGATTAAGTGCATAGTCTCTATCAATAGGTAGCTTATATCACATGTCTTGGTATGCCCCCATATAATACAGTATGATTATACTATGAAACGCCCCTAGAATGGTCTTACACCAAACGGGGATAAGAGATAGCCTCTAGTAGGTAAGGATAAGGTGGGGGGTGAAAACCAGAAAAAGAGATAGGATTAGGCATGGATACTGCGGCTGTGTGCTTATAAGGCCAGAGGCCTATTATTTTTATGTCTCCTTTATAGATATCTTTACGTATCAAATAATAGACATAACATACCTTCATACTTGTCGTTGGCAACACAGAGACATTGATTGAATCAAGGCTTCAAGGACCGACTTCTTTCGTGCGGTATGACATAGAGAAAGATCAGTGTTTCTCTGAAATATGTATGTGTACGAACACTGCTTTATATTATTAAACTATGACTCTATCTATGTTGTGTGACTTGTGTGGGCTGAACTCAATAAAAGTTTATATTGATCTGTCTCTTTGAATTTTTCCCAGTTATTCCATTTAGTATGGAATTTCTTCCCAGTGTCCAGATCTTCTGAAACTAGTTCTTCTAATCGGTGTATCATGTTTACTTCTTCAACCCATTCATAGATATAAGGTGCTGACGTGGATCTCCACTTCCTCGCAATTATTGCTCTAGCTGCGGTCAGAAGAAAGCCCACCACTGAGTTTTTCACCATGTGTCTCTGTCCTGTTATCATTGATAATAGCGCCTGTTTGGGCTGATTGTCCACCTGAATATCCACTATATTGTTTATGACACTTATTACCTCTGACCAAAAGTTTTTTACTATGGAACAATCCCACCATATGTGTAACATAGTGCCTCTCTCCATACCACATCTCCAGCAGAGATCGCTACGATTTGGATACATTGAGGCTAATTTAGCTGGCACAAGGTACCATCGAGCCAAAATTTTGAAGTTCCTCTCTTGTATTTTACAAGAGATGGAAGTCTTGTGCGTTAAGTAGAAGGCCATGGAGACCTCCTCAGGTGTGAAAGAGATCCCCAATTCCCTTTCCCAGCTTGTAAGGTAATCCGGACGAAATTCTTCTTCACCAGATACCAGTAGTTTATATATCAGCGAGACAGCTTTAGATGTGGTGGATGAAGAGACACATAGCTCTTCAAAGGGCAATAGATTCCTAGTCAAACTAAGTGTATGTTTCTGTCTTTCAACAAATGATTCTAGTTGAGAATATTGTAATTGTACTGTTTCTAGTGGTAGGGCTTCTCTTTCCTTTTTAAAAGGGAGGTCCTCAATCAGTTTAACCCTATTCTTGGAAAGTAGAGAGTGAAATGTGATATTCCTATCAGTAGGGATACCTAGGAAGGCGCGTTTGTGTAAGGCTGGTATGAATCTCAAATTTCGGCCTAATGGTATGAGGGGACCATCTGCCTTAAATTGTTCTGACATCATATGTTTGGGAGAGTTTATTAAAGATACAATGGAGGCACTGACTGGAGATGAAGATATAGATTTTATGTCTTTCAAGATCTCTTTAGGAGTCCACAAGATAGCTGCAGGTTCAAAATTTGTAATATCGGCCTCCAATTGTATCCACAATTTGTTATTTCTGTGTTTGAAAGCATCAAAGACCCTGTTCAGAATGGCCGCTTGATAATATGCTTTGCAACTTGGCAAAGTTAAGCCTCCCTCTAGTTTAGGTCTAATAAGTGTCTTTGAAGCAATGCGGGCAGGTTTTTGGGCCCAAACAAATTTAGTGAAGGTTGAGTTCATCCTGGATAGGTAGGGCTGTTTCAAAGTTGCAGGAACCGCTTGAAATAAATACAACAAGCGTGGCAAAACATTCATTTTTAAGATGTTGATCCTTCCTATCCAGGAGAACTCCTTCTTTTCCCACCCTCCCATATCACTTTTTATTTTTTTCATTAAGGGGTCAAAGTTCTCTTTAATTATAGTCTCTGGGGAAGTCGCTATTTGTGTCCCTAAGTAGCTAAGCGTGTTTGTCCTCCAATTAAAGGGGTAATTTTCTGTTAAATTTTTCCTATTCTCTTCTGATAATGCTATAGTAAGCGCTTCACATTTGTTTACATTCAGTTTATAGTTACTGTGAAAGGCAAACTCCTCAATGGTAGCTAATAGAGAGGGCAGTGATGTATGTGGTTGCGTAATAAAAAGAAGTAGGTCGTCTGCGTAAGCTGAGCAGACATGGTGTCTGTTCCCCACCCTAATACCTTTAATGTCCGGATTGTTCCTAATCGAATTCAATAAATGTTCCATGCATAAGACATAGAGCATTGGTGAAAGGGGGCATCCCTGGCGTGTTCCATTTCTAATATTTAATGTCTGTGACAATGTTCCATTGATTTTTATTTTAGCGGATGGGTTATTATAAAGAGCCATTATTTTAGAAATCAAATTTGGGCCTAGTCCAATTTGCTTTAACGTGAGCTCCAGGAATTTCCAATCGACCCTGTCAAAGGCCTTCTCAGCGTCTAGCGCAAGGAGTACTGTGCCAAGTCTAGCATTGTGTGAGTAATTAGCAAGAGCAAACGCTCTAAGCGTATTGTCTCTTGCTTCTCTGTTTTGAATAAATCCCACTTGATCAGGGTCGACTAAAAACTCCAGGAGCCCCGAAAGTCTATTCGCGATAATTTTTGAGTAAATTTTTGTATCTACATTGAGTAGGGAAATGGGCCTAAAGTTGTTACATGAACTCGCGTCCTTGCCTTCTTTTGGGATTACTGTGATGAATGCTTCTAAAGCTGAGGGAGGAAATTTTTTTGATGTGGAGATGGAATTAAACGCTTTTAAAAGGTGGGGAGAAATGATATCTGAGAATGCCGTTGATTTTCTATGGGAATTGCAGAAATGACTTCTAAGCCTCAAAATAATGACTTTTTTTCCTAAGGTGGTAGGAATGAAACTCAGTGCGGGCTGGATGGGGTTCCCCCTGGGCACCGCAGACCTAAGCTTGTTTTAACTCCTACCTCTTAAAGGGACCGAGAAAAAATGACCTTTTCTGCACTCCATTGTAAGTCAATGGGGCGATTTTTTGGCTATGTGCTAGAAATGAAATTCAGTGCGGATTGGATGACAGGCACCCTGGGGACCCAGGATCGGCTTTAGTTTCATGTGTATCTCTTAAGCCGGCAGAGAAAACCCACCTGATATGCGCTCCACACAATTGAATAGAGACGCCGTTGATTTTCTATGGGAATTGCAGAAATGACTTCTAAGCCTCAAAATAATGACTTTTTTTCCTAAGGTGGTAGGAATGAAACTCAGTGCGGGCTGGATGGGGTTCCCCCTGGGCACCGCAGACCTAAGCTTGTTTAACTCCTACCTCTTAAAGGGACCGAGAAAAAATGACCTTTTCTGCACTCCAATGTAAGTCAATGGGGCGATTTTTTGGCTATGTGCTAGAAATGAAATTCAGTGCGGATTGGATGACAGGCACCCTGGGGACCCAGGATCGGCTTTAGTTTCATGTGTATCTCTTAAGCCGGCAGAGAAAACCCACCTGATATGCGCTCCACACAATTGAATAGAGACGCCGTTGATTTTCTATGGGAATTGCAGAAATGACTTCTAAGCCTCAAAATAATGACTTTTTTTCCTAAGGTGGTAGGAATGAAACTCAGTGCGGGCTGGATGGGGTTCCCCCTGGGCACCGCAGACCTAAGCTTGTTTAACTCCTACCTCTTAAAGGGACCGAGAAAAAATGACCTTTTCTGCACTCCATTGTAAGTCAATGGGGCGATTTTTTGGCTATGTGCTAGAAATGAAATTCAGTGCGGATTGGATGACATGCACCCTGGGGACCCAGGATCGGCTTTAGTTTCATGTGTATCTCTTAAGCCGGCAGAGAAAACCCACCTGATATGCGCTCCACACAATTGAATAGAGACGCCGTTGATTTTCTATGGGAATTGCAGAAATGACTTCTAAGCCTCAAAATAATGACTTTTTTTCCTAAGGTGGTAGGAATGAAACTCAGTGCGGGCTGGATGGGGTTCCCCCTGGGCACCGCAGACCTAAGCTTGTTTAACTCCTACCTCTTAAAGGGACCGAGAAAAAATGACCTTTTCTGCACTCCATTGTAAGTCAATGGGGCGATTTTTTGGCTATGTGCTAGAAATGAAATTCAGTGCGGATTGGATGACAGGCACCCTGGGGACCCAGGATCGGCTTTAGTTTCATGTGTATCTCTTAAGCCGGCAGAGAAAACCCACCTGATATGCGCTCCACACAATTGAATAGAGACGCCGTTGATTTTCTATGGGAATTGCAGAAATGACTTCTAAGCCTCAAAATAATGACTTTTTTTCCTAAGGTGGTAGGAATGAAACTCAGTGCGGGCTGGATGGGGTTCCCCCTGGGCACCGCAGACCTAAGCTTGTTTAACTCCTACCTCTTAAAGGGACCGAGAAAAAATGACCTTTTCTGCACTCCAATGTAAGTCAATGGGGCGATTTTTTGGCTATGTGCTAGAAATGAAATTCAGTGCGGATTGGATGACAGGCACCCTGGGGACCCAGGATCGGCTTTAGTTTCATGTGTATCTCTTAAGCCGGCAGAGAAAACCCACCTGATATGCGCTCCACACAATTGAATAGAGACGCCGTTGATTTTCTATGGGAATTGCAGAAATGACTTCTAAGCCTCAAAATAATGACTTTTTTTCCTAAGGTGGTAGGAATGAAACTCAGTGCGGGCTGGATGGGGTTCCCCCTGGGCACCGCAGACCTAAGCTTGTTTAACTCCTACCTCTTAAAGGGACCGAGAAAAAATGACCTTTTCTGCACTCCAATGTAAGTCAATGGGGCGATTTTTTGGCTATGTGCTAGAAATGAAATTCAGTGCGGATATGATGACAGGCACCCTGGGGACCCAGGATCGGCTTTAGTTTCATGTGTATCTCTTAAGCCGGCAGAGAAAACCCACCTGATATGCGCTCCACACAATTGAATAGAGACGCCGTTGATTTTCTATGGAATTGCAGAAATGACTTCTAAGCCTCAAAATAATGACTTTTTTTCCTAAGGTGGTAGGAATGAAACTCAGTGCGGGCTGGATGGGGTTCCCCCTGGGCACCGCAGACCTAAGCTTGTTTAACTCCTACCTCTTAAAGGGACCGAGAAAAAATGACCTTTTCTGCACTCCATTGTAAGTCAATGGGGCGATTTTTTGGCTATGTGCTAGAAATGAAATTCAGTGCGGATTGGATGACAGGCACCCTGGGGACCCAGGATCGGCTTTAGTTTCATGGTATCTCTAAGCCGGCAGAGAAAACCCACCTGATATGCGCTCCACACAATTGAATAGAGACGCCGTTGATTTTCTATGGGAATTGCAGAAATGACTTCTAAGCCTCAAAATAATGACTTTTTTTTCCTAAGGTGGTAGGAATGAAACTCAGTGCGGGCTGGATGGGGTTCCCCCTGGGCACCGCAGACCTAAGCTGTTTAACTCCTACCTCTTAAAGGGACCGAGAAAAAATGACCTTTTCTGCACTCCAATGTAAGTCAATGGGGCGATTTTTTGGCTATGTGCTAGAAATGAAATTCAGTGCGGATTGGATGACAGGCACCCTGGGGACCCAGGATCGGCTTTAGTTTCATGTGTATCTCTTAAGCCGGCAGAGAATCTCTTAAGCCGGCAGAGAAAACCCACCTGATATGCGCTCCACACAATTGAATAGAGACGCCGTTAATTTTCTATGGGAATTGCAGAAATGACTTCTAAGCCTCAAAATAATGACTTTTTTTCCTAAGGTGGTAGGAATGAAACTCAGTGCGGGCTGGATGGGGGTCCCCCCTGGGCACCGCAGACCTAAGCTTGTTTAACTCCTACCTCTTAAAGGGACCGAGAAAAAATGACCTTTTCTGCACTCCAATGTAAGTCAATGGGGCGATTTTTTGGCTATGTGCTAGAAATGAAATTCAGTGCGGATTGGATGACAGGCACCCTAGGGCACCCAGGATCGGCTTTAGTTTCACTGTGTATCTCTTAAGCCGGCAGAGAAAACCCACCTGATATGCGCTCCACACAATTGAATAGAGACGCCATTGATTTTCTATGGGAATTGCAGAAATGACTTCTAAGCCTCAAAATAATGACTTTTTTTCCTAAGGTGGTAGGAATGAAACTCAGTGCGGGCTGGATGGGGTCCCCCCTGGGCACCGCAGACCTAAGCTTGTTTAACTCCTACCTCTTAAAGGGACCGAGAAAAAATGACCTTTTCTGCACTCCAATGTAAGTCAATGGGGCGATTTTTTGGCTATGTGCTAGAAATGAAATTCAGTGCGGATTGGATGACAGGCACCCTAGGGCACCCAGGATCGGCTTTAGTTTCACTGTGTATCTCTTAAGCCGGCAGAGAAAACCCACCTGATATGCGCTCCACACAATTGAATAGAG
>NW_027210306.1:0-84116 GCF_027789765.1 Dendropsophus ebraccatus | reverse complement strand
TTTAAGAGATACACGTGAAACTAAAGCCGATCCTGGGTGCCTAGGGTGCCTGTCATCCAATCCGCACTGAATTTCATTTCTAGCACATAGCCAAAAAATCGCCCCATTGACTTACATTGGAGTGCAGAAAAGGTCATTTTTCTCGGTCCCTTTAAGAGGTAGGAGTTAAACAAGCTTAGGTCTGCGGTGCCCAGGGGGGACCCCATCCAGCCCGCACTGAGTTTCATTCCTACCACCTTAGGAAAAAAAGTCATTATTTTGAGGCTTAGAAGTCATTTCTGCAATTCCATAGAAAATCAACGGCGTCTCTATTCAATTGTGTGGAGCGCATATCAGGTGGGTTTTCTCTGCCGGCTTAAGAGATACACGTGAAACTAAAGCCGATCCTGGGTGCCTAGGGTGCCTGTCATCCAATCCGCACTGAATTTCATTTCTAGCACATAGCCAAAAAATCGCCCCATTGACTTACATTGGAGTGCAGAAAAGGTCATTTTTTCTCGGTCCCTTTAAGAGGTAGGAGTTAAACAAGCTTAGGTCTGCGGTGCCCAGGGGGGACCCCATCCAGCCCGCACTGAGTTTCATTCCTACCACCTTAGGAAAAAAAGTCATTATTTTGAGGCTTAGAAGTCATTTCTGCAATTCCCATAGAAAATCAACGGCGTCTCTATTCAATTGTGTGGAGCGCATATCAGGTGGGTTTTCTCTGCCGGCTTAAGAGATACACGTGAAACTAAAGCCGATCCTGGGTGCCTAGGGTGCCTGTCATCCAATCCGCACTGAATTTCATTTCTAGCACATAGCCAAAAAATCGCCCCATTGACTTACATTGGAGTGCAGAAAAGGTCATTTTTCTCGGTCCCTTTAAGAGGTAGGAGTTAAACAAGCTTAGGTCTGCGGTGCCCAGGGGGGACCCCATCCAGCCCGCACTGAGTTTCATTCCTACCACCTTAGGAAAAAAAGTCATTATTTTGAGGCTTAGAAGTCATTTCTGCAATTCCCATAGAAAATCAACGGCGTCTCTAATTCAATTGTGTGGAGCGCATATCAGGTGGGTTTTCTCTGCCGGCTTAAGAGATACACGTGAAACTAAAGCCGATCCTGGGTGCCTAGGGTGCCTGTCATCCAATCCGCACTGAATTTCATTTCTAGCACATAGCCAAAAAATCGCCCCATTGACTTACATTGGAGTGCAGAAAAGGTCATTTTTTCTCGGTCCCTTTAAGAGGTAGGAGTTAAACAAGCTTAGGTCTGCGGTGCCCAGGGGGACCCCATCCAGCCCGCACTGAGTTTCATTCCCCACCTTAGGAAAAAAAGTCATTATTTTGAGGCTTAGAAGTCATTTCTGCAATTCCCATAGAAAATCAACGGCGTCTCTATTCAATTGTGTGGAGCGCATATCAGGTGGGTTTTCTCTGCCGGCTTAAGAGATACACGTGAAACTAAAGCCGATCCTGGGTGCCTAGGGTGCCTGTCATCCAATCCGCACTGAATTTCATTTCTAGCACATAGCCAAAAAATCGCCCCATTGACTTACATTGGAGTGCAGAAAAGGTCATTTTTTCTCGGTCCCTTTAAGAGGTAGGAGTTAAACAAGCTTAGGTCTGCGGTGCCCAGGGGGGACCCCATCCAGCCCGCACTGAGTTTCATTCCTACCACCTTAGGAAAAAAAGTCATTATTTTGAGGCTTAGAAGTCATTTCTGCAATTCCCATAGAAAATCAACGGCGTCTCTATTCAATTGTGTGGAGCGCATATCAGGTGGGTTTTCTCTGCCGGCTTAAGAGATACACGTGAAACTAAAGCCGATCCTGGGTGCCTAGGGTGCCTGTCATCCAATCCGCACTGAATTTCATTTCTAGCACATAGCCAAAAAATCGCCCCATTGACTTACATTGGAGTGCAGAAAAGGTCATTTTTTCTCGGTCCCTTTAAGAGGTAGGAGTTAAACAAGCTTAGGTCTGCGGTGCCCAGGGGGGACCCCATCCAGCCCGCACTGAGTTTCATTCCTACCACCTTAGGAAAAAAAAGTCATTATTTTGAGGCTTAGAAGTCATTTCTGCAATTCCCATAGAAAATCAACGGCGTCTCTATTCAATTGTGTGGAGCGCATATCAGGTGGGTTTTCTCTGCCGGCTTAAGAGATACACGTGAAACTAAAGCCGATCCTGGGTGCCTAGGGTGCCTGTCATCCAATCCGCACTGAATTTCATTTCTAGCACATAGCCAAAAAATCGCCCCATTGACTTACATTGGAGTGCAGAAAAGGTCATTTTTTCTCGGTCCCTTTAAGAGGTAGGAGTTAAACAAGCTTAGGTCTGCGGTGCCCAGGGGGGACCCCATCCAGCCCGCACTGAGTTTCATTCCTACCACCTTAGGAAAAAAAGTCATTATTTTGAGGCTTAGAAGTCATTTCTGCAATTCCCATAGAAAATCAACGGCGTCTCTATTCAATTGTGTGGAGCGCATATCAGGTGGGTTTTCTCTGCCGGCTTAAGAGATACACGTGAAACTAAAGCCGATCCTGGGTGCCTAGGGTGCCTGTCATCCAATCCGCACTGAATTTCATTTCTAGCACATAGCCAAAAAATCGCCCCATTGACTTACATTGGAGTGCAGAAAAGGTCATTTTTTCTCGGTCCCTTTAAGAGGTAGGAGTTAAACAAGCTTAGGTCTGCGGTGCCCAGGGGGGACCCCATCCAGCCCGCACTGAGTTTCATTCCTACCACCTTAGGAAAAAAAGTCATTATTTTGAGGCTTAGAAGTCATTTCTGCAATTCCCATAGAAAATCAACGGCGTCTCTATTCAATTGTGTGGAGCGCATATCAGGTGGGTTTTCTCTGCCGGCTTAAGAGATACACGTGAAACTAAAGCCGATCCTGGGTGCCTAGGGTGCCTGTCATCCAATCCGCACTGAATTTCATTTCTAGCACATAGCCAAAAAATCGCCCCATTGACTTACATTGGAGTGCAGAAAAGGTCATTTTTTCTCGGTCCCTTTAAGAGGTAGGAGTTAAACAAGCTTAGGTCTGCGGTGCCCAGGGGGGACCCCATCCAGCCCGCACTGAGTTTCATTCCTACCACCTTAGGAAAAAAAGTCATTATTTTGAGGCTTAGAAGTCATTTCTGCAATTCCCATAGAAAATCAACGGCGTCTCTATTCAATTGTGTGGAGCGCATATCAGGTGGGTTTTCTCTGCCGGCTTAAGAGATACACGTGAAACTAAAGCCGATCCTGGGTGCCTAGGGTGCCTGTCATCCAATCCGCACTGAATTTCATTTCTAGCACATAGCCAAAAAATCGCCCCATTGACTTACATTGGAGTGCAGAAAAGGTCATTTTTTCTCGGTCCCTTTAAGAGGTAGGAGTTAAACAAGCTTAGGTCTGCGGTGCCCAGGGGGGACCCCATCCAGCCCGCACTGAGTTTCATTCCTACCACCTTAGGAAAAAAAGTCATTATTTTGAGGCTTAGAAGTCATTTCTGCAATTCCCATAGAAAATCAACGGCGTCTCTATTCAATTGTGTGGAGCGCATATCAGGTGGGTTTTCTCTGCCGGCTTAAGAGATACACGTGAAACTAAAGCCGATCCTGGGTGCCTAGGGTGCCTGTCATCCAATCCGCACTGAATTTCATTTCTAGCACATAGCCAAAAAATCGCCCCATTGACTTACATTGGAGTGCAGAAAAGGTCATTTTTTCTCGGTCCCTTTAAGAGGTAGGAGTTAAACAAGCTTAGGTCTGCGGTGCCCAGGGGGGACCCCATCCAGCCCGCACTGAGTTTCATTCCTACCACCTTAGGAAAAAAAGTCATTATTTTGAGGCTTAGAAGTCATTTCTGCAATTCCCATAGAAAATCAACGGCGTCTCTATTCAATTGTGTGGAGCGCATATCAGGTGGGTTTTCTCTGCCGGCTTAAGAGATACACGTGAAACTAAAGCCGATCCTGGGTGCCTAGGGTGCCTGTCATCCAATCCGCACTGAATTTCATTTCTAGCACATAGCCAAAAAATCGCCCCATTGACTTACATTGGAGTGCAGAAAAGGTCATTTTTTCTCGGTCCCTTTAAGAGGTAGGAGTTAAACAAGCTTAGGTCTGCGGTGCCCAGGGGGGACCCCATCCAGCCCGCACTGAGTTTCATTCCTACCACCTTAGGAAAAAAAGTCATTATTTTGAGGCTTAGAAGTCATTTCTGCAATTCCCATAGAAAATCAACGGCGTCTCTATTCAATTGTGTGGAGCGCATATCAGGTGGGTTTTCTCTGCCGGCTTAAGAGATACACGTGAAACTAAAGCCGATCCTGGGTGCCTAGGGTGCCTGTCATCCAATCCGCACTGAATTTCATTTCTAGCACATAGCCAAAAAATCGCCCCATTGACTTACATTGGAGTGCAGAAAAGGTCATTTTTTCTCGGTCCCTTTAAGAGGTAGGAGTTAAACAAGCTTAGGTCTGCGGTGCCCAGGGGGGACCCCATCCAGCCCGCACTGAGTTTCATTCCTACCACCTTAGGAAAAAAAGTCATTATTTTGAGGCTTAGAAGTCATTTCTGCAATTCCCATAGAAAATCAACGGCGTCTCTATTCAATTGTGTGGAGCGCATATCAGGTGGGTTTTCTCTGCCGGCTTAAGAGATACACGTGAAACTAAAGCCGATCCTGGGTGCCTAGGGTGCCTGTCATCCAATCCGCACTGAATTTCATTTCTAGCACATAGCCAAAAAATCGCCCCATTGACTTACATTGGAGTGCAGAAAAGGTCATTTTTTCTCGGTCCCTTTAAGAGGTAGGAGTTAAACAAGCTTAGGTCTGCGGTGCCCAGGGGGGACCCCATCCAGCCCGCACTGAGTTTCATTCCTACCACCTTAGGAAAAAAAGTCATTATTTTGAGGCTTAGAAGTCATTTCTGCAATTCCCATAGAAAATCAACGGCGTCTCTATTCAATTGTGTGGAGCGCATATCAGGTGGGTTTTCTCTGCCGGCTTAAGAGATACACGTGAAACTAAAGCCGATCCTGGGTGCCTAGGGTGCCTGTCATCCAATCCGCACTGAATTTCATTTCTAGCACATAGCCAAAAAATCGCCCCATTGACTTACATTGGAGTGCAGAAAAGGTCATTTTTTCTCGGTCCCTTTAAGAGGTAGGAGTTAAACAAGCTTAGGTCTGCGGTGCCCAGGGGGGACCCCATCCAGCCCGCACTGAGTTTCATTCCTACCACCTTAGGAAAAAAAGTCATTATTTTGAGGCTTAGAAGTCATTTCTGCAATTCCCATAGAAAATCAACGGCGTCTCTATTCAATTGTGTGGAGCGCATATCAGGTGGGTTTTCTCTGCCGGCTTAAGAGATACACGTGAAACTAAAGCCGATCCTGGGTGCCTAGGGTGCCTGTCATCCAATCCGCACTGAATTTCATTTCTAGCACATAGCCAAAAAATCGCCCCATTGACTTACATTGGAGTGCAGAAAAGGTCATTTTTTCTCGGTCCCTTTAAGAGGTAGGAGTTAAACAAGCTTAGGTCTGCGGTGCCCAGGGGGGACCCCATCCAGCCCGCACTGAGTTTCATTCCTACCACCTTAGGAAAAAAAGTCATTATTTTGAGGCTTAGAAGTCATTTCTGCAATTCCCATAGAAAATCAACGGCGTCTCTATTCAATTGTGTGGAGCGCATATCAGGTGGGTTTTCTCTGCCGGCTTAAGAGATACACGTGAAACTAAAGCCGATCCTGGGTGCCTAGGGTGCCTGTCATCCAATCCGCACTGAATTTCATTTCTAGCACATAGCCAAAAAATCGCCCCATTGACTTACATTGGAGTGCAGAAAAGGTCATTTTTTCTCGGTCCCTTTAAGAGGTAGGAGTTAAACAAGCTTAGGTCTGCGGTGCCCAGGGGGGACCCCATCCAGCCCGCACTGAGTTTCATTCCTACCACCTTAGGAAAAAAAGTCATTATTTTGAGGCTTAGAAGTCATTTCTGCAATTCCCATAGAAAATCAACGGCGTCTCTATTCAATTGTGTGGAGCGCATATCAGGTGGGTTTTCTCTGCCGGCTTAAGAGATACACGTGAAACTAAAGCCGATCCTGGGTGCCTAGGGTGCCTGTCATCCAATCCGCACTGAATTTCATTTCTAGCACATAGCCAAAAAATCGCCCCATTGACTTACATTGGAGTGCAGAAAAGGTCATTTTTTCTCGGTCCCTTTAAGAGGTAGGAGTTAAACAAGCTTAGGTCTGCGGTGCCCAGGGGGGACCCCATCCAGCCCGCACTGAGTTTCATTCCTACCACCTTAGGAAAAAAAGTCATTATTTTGAGGCTTAGAAGTCATTTCTGCAATTCCCATAGAAAATCAACGGCGTCTCTATTCAATTGTGTGGAGCGCATATCAGGTGGGTTTTCTCTGCCGGCTTAAGAGATACACGTGAAACTAAAGCCGATCCTGGGTGCCTAGGGTGCCTGTCATCCAATCCGCACTGAATTTCATTTCTAGCACATAGCCAAAAAATCGCCCCATTGACTTACATTGGAGTGCAGAAAAGGTCATTTTTTCTCGGTCCCTTTAAGAGGTAGGAGTTAAACAAGCTTAGGTCTGCGGTGCCCAGGGGGGACCCCATCCAGCCCGCACTGAGTTTCATTCCTACCACCTTAGGAAAAAAAGTCATTATTTTGAGGCTTAGAAGTCATTTCTGCAATTCCCATAGAAAATCAACGGCGTCTCTATTCAATTGTGTGGAGCGCATATCAGGTGGGTTTTCTCTGCCGGCTTAAGAGATACACGTGAAACTAAAGCCGATCCTGGGTGCCTAGGGTGCCTGTCATCCAATCCGCACTGAATTTCATTTCTAGCACATAGCCAAAAAATCGCCCCATTGACTTACATTGGAGTGCAGAAAAGGTCATTTTTTCTCGGTCCCTTTAAGAGGTAGGAGTTAAACAAGCTTAGGTCTGCGGTGCCCAGGGGGGACCCCATCCAGCCCGCACTGAGTTTCATTCCTACCACCTTAGGAAAAAAAGTCATTATTTTGAGGCTTAGAAGTCATTTCTGCAATTCCCATAGAAAATCAACGGCGTCTCTATTCAATTGTGTGGAGCGCATATCAGGTGGGTTTTCTCTGCCGGCTTAAGAGATACACGTGAAACTAAAGCCGATCCTGGGTGCCTAGGGTGCCTGTCATCCAATCCGCACTGAATTTCATTTCTAGCACATAGCCAAAAAATCGCCCCATTGACTTACATTGGAGTGCAGAAAAGGTCATTTTTTCTCGGTCCCTTTAAGAGGTAGGAGTTAAACAAGCTTAGGTCTGCGGTGCCCAGGGGGGACCCCATCCAGCCCGCACTGAGTTTCATTCCTACCACCTTAGGAAAAAAAGTCATTATTTTGAGGCTTAGAAGTCATTTCTGCAATTCCCATAGAAAATCAACGGCGTCTCTATTCAATTGTGTGGAGCGCATATCAGGTGGGTTTTCTCTGCCGGCTTAAGAGATACACGTGAAACTAAAGCCGATCCTGGGTGCCTAGGGTGCCTGTCATCCAATCCGCACTGAATTTCATTTCTAGCACATAGCCAAAAAATCGCCCCATTGACTTACATTGGAGTGCAGAAAAGGTCATTTTTTCTCGGTCCCTTTAAGAGGTAGGAGTTAAACAAGCTTAGGTCTGCGGTGCCCAGGGGGGACCCCATCCAGCCCGCACTGAGTTTCATTCCTACCACCTTAGGAAAAAAAGTCATTATTTTGAGGCTTAGAAGTCATTTCTGCAATTCCCATAGAAAATCAACGGCGTCTCTATTCAATTGTGTGGAGCGCATATCAGGTGGGTTTTCTCTGCCGGCTTAAGAGATACACGTGAAACTAAAGCCGATCCTGGGTGCCTAGGGTGCCTGTCATCCAATCCGCACTGAATTTCATTTCTAGCACATAGCCAAAAAATCGCCCCATTGACTTACATTGGAGTGCAGAAAAGGTCATTTTTTCTCGGTCCCTTTAAGAGGTAGGAGTTAAACAAGCTTAGGTCTGCGGTGCCCAGGGGGGACCCCATCCAGCCCGCACTGAGTTTCATTCCTACCACCTTAGGAAAAAAAGTCATTATTTTGAGGCTTAGAAGTCATTTCTGCAATTCCCATAGAAAATCAACGGCGTCTCTATTCAATTGTGTGGAGCGCATATCAGGTGGGTTTTCTCTGCCGGCTTAAGAGATACACGTGAAACTAAAGCCGATCCTGGGTGCCTAGGGTGCCTGTCATCCAATCCGCACTGAATTTCATTTCTAGCACATAGCCAAAAAATCGCCCCATTGACTTACATTGGAGTGCAGAAAAGGTCATTTTTTCTCGGTCCCTTTAAGAGGTAGGAGTTAAACAAGCTTAGGTCTGCGGTGCCCAGGGGGGACCCCATCCAGCCCGCACTGAGTTTCATTCCTACCACCTTAGGAAAAAAAGTCATTATTTTGAGGCTTAGAAGTCATTTCTGCAATTCCCATAGAAAATCAACGGCGTCTCTATTCAATTGTGTGGAGCGCATATCAGGTGGGTTTTCTCTGCCGGCTTAAGAGATACACGTGAAACTAAAGCCGATCCTGGGTGCCTAGGGTGCCTGTCATCCAATCCGCACTGAATTTCATTTCTAGCACATAGCCAAAAAATCGCCCCATTGACTTACATTGGAGTGCAGAAAAGGTCATTTTTTCTCGGTCCCTTTAAGAGGTAGGAGTTAAACAAGCTTAGGTCTGCGGTGCCCAGGGGGGACCCCATCCAGCCCGCACTGAGTTTCATTCCTACCACCTTAGGAAAAAAAGTCATTATTTTGAGGCTTAGAAGTCATTTCTGCAATTCCCATAGAAAATCAACGGCGTCTCTATTCAATTGTGTGGAGCGCATATCAGGTGGGTTTTCTCTGCCGGCTTAAGAGATACACGTGAAACTAAAGCCGATCCTGGGTGCCTAGGGTGCCTGTCATCCAATCCGCACTGAATTTCATTTCTAGCACATAGCCAAAAAATCGCCCCATTGACTTACATTGGAGTGCAGAAAAGGTCATTTTTTCTCGGTCCCTTTAAGAGGTAGGAGTTAAACAAGCTTAGGTCTGCGGTGCCCAGGGGGGACCCCATCCAGCCCGCACTGAGTTTCATTCCTACCACCTTAGGAAAAAAAGTCATTATTTTGAGGCTTAGAAGTCATTTCTGCAATTCCCATAGAAAATCAACGGCGTCTCTATTCAATTGTGTGGAGCGCATATCAGGTGGGTTTTCTCTGCCGGCTTAAGAGATACACGTGAAACTAAAGCCGATCCTGGGTGCCTAGGGTGCCTGTCATCCAATCCGCACTGAATTTCATTTCTAGCACATAGCCAAAAAATCGCCCCATTGACTTACATTGGAGTGCAGAAAAGGTCATTTTTTCTCGGTCCCTTTAAGAGGTAGGAGTTAAACAAGCTTAGGTCTGCGGTGCCCAGGGGGGACCCCATCCAGCCCGCACTGAGTTTCATTCCTACCACCTTAGGAAAAAAAGTCATTATTTTGAGGCTTAGAAGTCATTTCTGCAATTCCCATAGAAAATCAACGGCGTCTCTATTCAATTGTGTGGAGCGCATATCAGGTGGGTTTTCTCTGCCGGCTTAAGAGATACACGTGAAACTAAAGCCGATCCTGGGTGCCTAGGGTGCCTGTCATCCAATCCGCACTGAATTTCATTTCTAGCACATAGCCAAAAAATCGCCCCATTGACTTACATTGGAGTGCAGAAAAGGTCATTTTTTCTCGGTCCCTTTAAGAGGTAGGAGTTAAACAAGCTTAGGTCTGCGGTGCCCAGGGGGGACCCCATCCAGCCCGCACTGAGTTTCATTCCTACCACCTTAGGAAAAAAAGTCATTATTTTGAGGCTTAGAAGTCATTTCTGCAATTCCCATAGAAAATCAACGGCGTCTCTATTCAATTGTGTGGAGCGCATATCAGGTGGGTTTTCTCTGCCGGCTTAAGAGATACACGTGAAACTAAAGCCGATCCTGGGTGCCTAGGGTGCCTGTCATCCAATCCGCACTGAATTTCATTTCTAGCACATAGCCAAAAAATCGCCCCATTGACTTACATTGGAGTGCAGAAAAGGTCATTTTTTCTCGGTCCCTTTAAGAGGTAGGAGTTAAACAAGCTTAGGTCTGCGGTGCCCAGGGGGGACCCCATCCAGCCCGCACTGAGTTTCATTCCTACCACCTTAGGAAAAAAAGTCATTATTTTGAGGCTTAGAAGTCATTTCTGCAATTCCCATAGAAAATCAACGGCGTCTCTATTCAATTGTGTGGAGCGCATATCAGGTGGGTTTTCTCTGCCGGCTTAAGAGATACACGTGAAACTAAAGCCGATCCTGGGTGCCTAGGGTGCCTGTCATCCAATCCGCACTGAATTTCATTTCTAGCACATAGCCAAAAAATCGCCCCATTGACTTACATTGGAGTGCAGAAAAGGTCATTTTTTCTCGGTCCCTTTAAGAGGTAGGAGTTAAACAAGCTTAGGTCTGCGGTGCCCAGGGGGGACCCCATCCAGCCCGCACTGAGTTTCATTCCTACCACCTTAGGAAAAAAAGTCATTATTTTGAGGCTTAGAAGTCATTTCTGCAATTCCCATAGAAAATCAACGGCGTCTCTATTCAATTGTGTGGAGCGCATATCAGGTGGGTTTTCTCTGCCGGCTTAAGAGATACACGTGAAACTAAAGCCGATCCTGGGTGCCTAGGGTGCCTGTCATCCAATCCGCACTGAATTTCATTTCTAGCACATAGCCAAAAAATCGCCCCATTGACTTACATTGGAGTGCAGAAAAGGTCATTTTTTCTCGGTCCCTTTAAGAGGTAGGAGTTAAACAAGCTTAGGTCTGCGGTGCCCAGGGGGGACCCCATCCAGCCCGCACTGAGTTTCATTCCTACCACCTTAGGAAAAAAAGTCATTATTTTGAGGCTTAGAAGTCATTTCTGCAATTCCCATAGAAAATCAACGGCGTCTCTATTCAATTGTGTGGAGCGCATATCAGGTGGGTTTTCTCTGCCGGCTTAAGAGATACACGTGAAACTAAAGCCGATCCTGGGTGCCTAGGGTGCCTGTCATCCAATCCGCACTGAATTTCATTTCTAGCACATAGCCAAAAAATCGCCCCATTGACTTACATTGGAGTGCAGAAAAGGTCATTTTTTCTCGGTCCCTTTAAGAGGTAGGAGTTAAACAAGCTTAGGTCTGCGGTGCCCAGGGGGGACCCCATCCAGCCCGCACTGAGTTTCATTCCTACCACCTTAGGAAAAAAAGTCATTATTTTGAGGCTTAGAAGTCATTTCTGCAATTCCCATAGAAAATCAACGGCGTCTCTATTCAATTGTGTGGAGCGCATATCAGGTGGGTTTTCTCTGCCGGCTTAAGAGATACACGTGAAACTAAAGCCGATCCTGGGTGCCTAGGGTGCCTGTCATCCAATCCGCACTGAATTTCATTTCTAGCACATAGCCAAAAAATCGCCCCATTGACTTACATTGGAGTGCAGAAAAGGTCATTTTTTCTCGGTCCCTTTAAGAGGTAGGAGTTAAACAAGCTTAGGTCTGCGGTGCCCAGGGGGGACCCCATCCAGCCCGCACTGAGTTTCATTCCTACCACCTTAGGAAAAAAAGTCATTATTTTGAGGCTTAGAAGTCATTTCTGCAATTCCCATAGAAAATCAACGGCGTCTCTATTCAATTGTGTGGAGCGCATATCAGGTGGGTTTTCTCTGCCGGCTTAAGAGATACACGTGAAACTAAAGCCGATCCTGGGTGCCTAGGGTGCCTGTCATCCAATCCGCACTGAATTTCATTTCTAGCACATAGCCAAAAAATCGCCCCATTGACTTACATTGGAGTGCAGAAAAGGTCATTTTTTCTCGGTCCCTTTAAGAGGTAGGAGTTAAACAAGCTTAGGTCTGCGGTGCCCAGGGGGGACCCCATCCAGCCCGCACTGAGTTTCATTCCTACCACCTTAGGAAAAAAAGTCATTATTTTGAGGCTTAGAAGTCATTTCTGCAATTCCCATAGAAAATCAACGGCGTCTCTATTCAATTGTGTGGAGCGCATATCAGGTGGGTTTTCTCTGCCGGCTTAAGAGATACACGTGAAACTAAAGCCGATCCTGGGTGCCTAGGGTGCCTGTCATCCAATCCGCACTGAATTTCATTTCTAGCACATAGCCAAAAAATCGCCCCATTGACTTACATTGGAGTGCAGAAAAGGTCATTTTTTCTCGGTCCCTTTAAGAGGTAGGAGTTAAACAAGCTTAGGTCTGCGGTGCCCAGGGGGGACCCCATCCAGCCCGCACTGAGTTTCATTCCTACCACCTTAGGAAAAAAAGTCATTATTTTGAGGCTTAGAAGTCATTTCTGCAATTCCCATAGAAAATCAACGGCGTCTCTATTCAATTGTGTGGAGCGCATATCAGGTGGGTTTTCTCTGCCGGCTTAAGAGATACACGTGAAACTAAAGCCGATCCTGGGTGCCTAGGGTGCCTGTCATCCAATCCGCACTGAATTTCATTTCTAGCACATAGCCAAAAAATCGCCCCATTGACTTACATTGGAGTGCAGAAAAGGTCATTTTTTCTCGGTCCCTTTAAGAGGTAGGAGTTAAACAAGCTTAGGTCTGCGGTGCCCAGGGGGGACCCCATCCAGCCCGCACTGAGTTTCATTCCTACCACCTTAGGAAAAAAAGTCATTATTTTGAGGCTTAGAAGTCATTTCTGCAATTCCCATAGAAAATCAACGGCGTCTCTATTCAATTGTGTGGAGCGCATATCAGGTGGGTTTTCTCTGCCGGCTTAAGAGATACACGTGAAACTAAAGCCGATCCTGGGTGCCTAGGGTGCCTGTCATCCAATCCGCACTGAATTTCATTTCTAGCACATAGCCAAAAAATCGCCCCATTGACTTACATTGGAGTGCAGAAAAGGTCATTTTTTCTCGGTCCCTTTAAGAGGTAGGAGTTAAACAAGCTTAGGTCTGCGGTGCCCAGGGGGGACCCCATCCAGCCCGCACTGAGTTTCATTCCTACCACCTTAGGAAAAAAAGTCATTATTTTGAGGCTTAGAAGTCATTTCTGCAATTCCCATAGAAAATCAACGGCGTCTCTATTCAATTGTGTGGAGCGCATATCAGGTGGGTTTTCTCTGCCGGCTTAAGAGATACACGTGAAACTAAAGCCGATCCTGGGTGCCTAGGGTGCCTGTCATCCAATCCGCACTGAATTTCATTTCTAGCACATAGCCAAAAAATCGCCCCATTGACTTACATTGGAGTGCAGAAAAGGTCATTTTTTCTCGGTCCCTTTAAGAGGTAGGAGTTAAACAAGCTTAGGTCTGCGGTGCCCAGGGGGGACCCCATCCAGCCCGCACTGAGTTTCATTCCTACCACCTTAGGAAAAAAAGTCATTATTTTGAGGCTTAGAAGTCATTTCTGCAATTCCCATAGAAAATCAACGGCGTCTCTATTCAATTGTGTGGAGCGCATATCAGGTGGGTTTTCTCTGCCGGCTTAAGAGATACACGTGAAACTAAAGCCGATCCTGGGTGCCTAGGGTGCCTGTCATCCAATCCGCACTGAATTTCATTTCTAGCACATAGCCAAAAAATCGCCCCATTGACTTACATTGGAGTGCAGAAAAGGTCATTTTTTCTCGGTCCCTTTAAGAGGTAGGAGTTAAACAAGCTTAGGTCTGCGGTGCCCAGGGGGGACCCCATCCAGCCCGCACTGAGTTTCATTCCTACCACCTTAGGAAAAAAAGTCATTATTTTGAGGCTTAGAAGTCATTTCTGCAATTCCCATAGAAAATCAACGGCGTCTCTATTCAATTGTGTGGAGCGCATATCAGGTGGGTTTTCTCTGCCGGCTTAAGAGATACACGTGAAACTAAAGCCGATCCTGGGTGCCTAGGGTGCCTGTCATCCAATCCGCACTGAATTTCATTTCTAGCACATAGCCAAAAAATCGCCCCATTGACTTACATTGGAGTGCAGAAAAGGTCATTTTTTCTCGGTCCCTTTAAGAGGTAGGAGTTAAACAAGCTTAGGTCTGCGGTGCCCAGGGGGGACCCCATCCAGCCCGCACTGAGTTTCATTCCTACCACCTTAGGAAAAAAAGTCATTATTTTGAGGCTTAGAAGTCATTTCTGCAATTCCCATAGAAAATCAACGGCGTCTCTATTCAATTGTGTGGAGCGCATATCAGGTGGGTTTTCTCTGCCGGCTTAAGAGATACACGTGAAACTAAAGCCGATCCTGGGTGCCTAGGGTGCCTGTCATCCAATCCGCACTGAATTTCATTTCTAGCACATAGCCAAAAAATCGCCCCATTGACTTACATTGGAGTGCAGAAAAGGTCATTTTTTCTCGGTCCCTTTAAGAGGTAGGAGTTAAACAAGCTTAGGTCTGCGGTGCCCAGGGGGGACCCCATCCAGCCCGCACTGAGTTTCATTCCTACCACCTTAGGAAAAAAAGTCATTATTTTGAGGCTTAGAAGTCATTTCTGCAATTCCCATAGAAAATCAACGGCGTCTCTATTCAATTGTGTGGAGCGCATATCAGGTGGGTTTTCTCTGCCGGCTTAAGAGATACACGTGAAACTAAAGCCGATCCTGGGTGCCTAGGGTGCCTGTCATCCAATCCGCACTGAATTTCATTTCTAGCACATAGCCAAAAAATCGCCCCATTGACTTACATTGGAGTGCAGAAAAGGTCATTTTTTCTCGGTCCCTTTAAGAGGTAGGAGTTAAACAAGCTTAGGTCTGCGGTGCCCAGGGGGGACCCCATCCAGCCCGCACTGAGTTTCATTCCTACCACCTTAGGAAAAAAAGTCATTATTTTGAGGCTTAGAAGTCATTTCTGCAATTCCCATAGAAAATCAACGGCGTCTCTATTCAATTGTGTGGAGCGCATATCAGGTGGGTTTTCTCTGCCGGCTTAAGAGATACACGTGAAACTAAAGCCGATCCTGGGTGCCTAGGGTGCCTGTCATCCAATCCGCACTGAATTTCATTTCTAGCACATAGCCAAAAAATCGCCCCATTGACTTACATTGGAGTGCAGAAAAGGTCATTTTTTCTCGGTCCCTTTAAGAGGTAGGAGTTAAACAAGCTTAGGTCTGCGGTGCCCAGGGGGGACCCCATCCAGCCCGCACTGAGTTTCATTCCTACCACCTTAGGAAAAAAAGTCATTATTTTGAGGCTTAGAAGTCATTTCTGCAATTCCCATAGAAAATCAACGGCGTCTCTATTCAATTGTGTGGAGCGCATATCAGGTGGGTTTTCTCTGCCGGCTTAAGAGATACACGTGAAACTAAAGCCGATCCTGGGTGCCTAGGGTGCCTGTCATCCAATCCGCACTGAATTTCATTTCTAGCACATAGCCAAAAAATCGCCCCATTGACTTACATTGGAGTGCAGAAAAGGTCATTTTTTCTCGGTCCCTTTAAGAGGTAGGAGTTAAACAAGCTTAGGTCTGCGGTGCCCAGGGGGGACCCCATCCAGCCCGCACTGAGTTTCATTCCTACCACCTTAGGAAAAAAAGTCATTATTTTGAGGCTTAGAAGTCATTTCTGCAATTCCCATAGAAAATCAACGGCGTCTCTATTCAATTGTGTGGAGCGCATATCAGGTGGGTTTTCTCTGCCGGCTTAAGAGATACACGTGAAACTAAAGCCGATCCTGGGTGCCTAGGGTGCCTGTCATCCAATCCGCACTGAATTTCATTTCTAGCACATAGCCAAAAAATCGCCCCATTGACTTACATTGGAGTGCAGAAAAGGTCATTTTTTCTCGGTCCCTTTAAGAGGTAGGAGTTAAACAAGCTTAGGTCTGCGGTGCCCAGGGGGGACCCCATCCAGCCCGCACTGAGTTTCATTCCTACCACCTTAGGAAAAAAAGTCATTATTTTGAGGCTTAGAAGTCATTTCTGCAATTCCCATAGAAAATCAACGGCGTCTCTATTCAATTGTGTGGAGCGCATATCAGGTGGGTTTTCTCTGCCGGCTTAAGAGATACACGTGAAACTAAAGCCGATCCTGGGTGCCTAGGGTGCCTGTCATCCAATCCGCACTGAATTTCATTTCTAGCACATAGCCAAAAAATCGCCCCATTGACTTACATTGGAGTGCAGAAAAGGTCATTTTTTCTCGGTCCCTTTAAGAGGTAGGAGTTAAACAAGCTTAGGTCTGCGGTGCCCAGGGGGGACCCCATCCAGCCCGCACTGAGTTTCATTCCTACCACCTTAGGAAAAAAAGTCATTATTTTGAGGCTTAGAAGTCATTTCTGCAATTCCCATAGAAAATCAACGGCGTCTCTATTCAATTGTGTGGAGCGCATATCAGGTGGGTTTTCTCTGCCGGCTTAAGAGATACACGTGAAACTAAAGCCGATCCTGGGTGCCTAGGGTGCCTGTCATCCAATCCGCACTGAATTTCATTTCTAGCACATAGCCAAAAAATCGCCCCATTGACTTACATTGGAGTGCAGAAAAGGTCATTTTTTCTCGGTCCCTTTAAGAGGTAGGAGTTAAACAAGCTTAGGTCTGCGGTGCCCAGGGGGGACCCCATCCAGCCCGCACTGAGTTTCATTCCTACCACCTTAGGAAAAAAAGTCATTATTTTGAGGCTTAGAAGTCATTTCTGCAATTCCCATAGAAAATCAACGGCGTCTCTATTCAATTGTGTGGAGCGCATATCAGGTGGGTTTTCTCTGCCGGCTTAAGAGATACACGTGAAACTAAAGCCGATCCTGGGTGCCTAGGGTGCCTGTCATCCAATCCGCACTGAATTTCATTTCTAGCACATAGCCAAAAAATCGCCCCATTGACTTACATTGGAGTGCAGAAAAGGTCATTTTTTCTCGGTCCCTTTAAGAGGTAGGAGTTAAACAAGCTTAGGTCTGCGGTGCCCAGGGGGGACCCCATCCAGCCCGCACTGAGTTTCATTCCTACCACCTTAGGAAAAAAAGTCATTATTTTGAGGCTTAGAAGTCATTTCTGCAATTCCCATAGAAAATCAACGGCGTCTCTATTCAATTGTGTGGAGCGCATATCAGGTGGGTTTTCTCTGCCGGCTTAAGAGATACACGTGAAACTAAAGCCGATCCTGGGTGCCTAGGGTGCCTGTCATCCAATCCGCACTGAATTTCATTTCTAGCACATAGCCAAAAAATCGCCCCATTGACTTACATTGGAGTGCAGAAAAGGTCATTTTTTCTCGGTCCCTTTAAGAGGTAGGAGTTAAACAAGCTTAGGTCTGCGGTGCCCAGGGGGGACCCCATCCAGCCCGCACTGAGTTTCATTCCTACCACCTTAGGAAAAAAAGTCATTATTTTGAGGCTTAGAAGTCATTTCTGCAATTCCCATAGAAAATCAACGGCGTCTCTATTCAATTGTGTGGAGCGCATATCAGGTGGGTTTTCTCTGCCGGCTTAAGAGATACACGTGAAACTAAAGCCGATCCTGGGTGCCTAGGGTGCCTGTCATCCAATCCGCACTGAATTTCATTTCTAGCACATAGCCAAAAAATCGCCCCATTGACTTACATTGGAGTGCAGAAAAGGTCATTTTTTCTCGGTCCCTTTAAGAGGTAGGAGTTAAACAAGCTTAGGTCTGCGGTGCCCAGGGGGGACCCCATCCAGCCCGCACTGAGTTTCATTCCTACCACCTTAGGAAAAAAAGTCATTATTTTGAGGCTTAGAAGTCATTTCTGCAATTCCCATAGAAAATCAACGGCGTCTCTATTCAATTGTGTGGAGCGCATATCAGGTGGGTTTTCTCTGCCGGCTTAAGAGATACACGTGAAACTAAAGCCGATCCTGGGTGCCTAGGGTGCCTGTCATCCAATCCGCACTGAATTTCATTTCTAGCACATAGCCAAAAAATCGCCCCATTGACTTACATTGGAGTGCAGAAAAGGTCATTTTTTCTCGGTCCCTTTAAGAGGTAGGAGTTAAACAAGCTTAGGTCTGCGGTGCCCAGGGGGGACCCCATCCAGCCCGCACTGAGTTTCATTCCTACCACCTTAGGAAAAAAAGTCATTATTTTGAGGCTTAGAAGTCATTTCTGCAATTCCCATAGAAAATCAACGGCGTCTCTATTCAATTGTGTGGAGCGCATATCAGGTGGGTTTTCTCTGCCGGCTTAAGAGATACACGTGAAACTAAAGCCGATCCTGGGTGCCTAGGGTGCCTGTCATCCAATCCGCACTGAATTTCATTTCTAGCACATAGCCAAAAAATCGCCCCATTGACTTACATTGGAGTGCAGAAAAGGTCATTTTTTCTCGGTCCCTTTAAGAGGTAGGAGTTAAACAAGCTTAGGTCTGCGGTGCCCAGGGGGGACCCCATCCAGCCCGCACTGAGTTTCATTCCTACCACCTTAGGAAAAAAAGTCATTATTTTGAGGCTTAGAAGTCATTTCTGCAATTCCCATAGAAAATCAACGGCGTCTCTATTCAATTGTGTGGAGCGCATATCAGGTGGGTTTTCTCTGCCGGCTTAAGAGATACACGTGAAACTAAAGCCGATCCTGGGTGCCTAGGGTGCCTGTCATCCAATCCGCACTGAATTTCATTTCTAGCACATAGCCAAAAAATCGCCCCATTGACTTACATTGGAGTGCAGAAAAGGTCATTTTTTCTCGGTCCCTTTAAGAGGTAGGAGTTAAACAAGCTTAGGTCTGCGGTGCCCAGGGGGGACCCCATCCAGCCCGCACTGAGTTTCATTCCTACCACCTTAGGAAAAAAAGTCATTATTTTGAGGCTTAGAAGTCATTTCTGCAATTCCCATAGAAAATCAACGGCGTCTCTATTCAATTGTGTGGAGCGCATATCAGGTGGGTTTTCTCTGCCGGCTTAAGAGATACACGTGAAACTAAAGCCGATCCTGGGTGCCTAGGGTGCCTGTCATCCAATCCGCACTGAATTTCATTTCTAGCACATAGCCAAAAAATCGCCCCATTGACTTACATTGGAGTGCAGAAAAGGTCATTTTTTCTCGGTCCCTTTAAGAGGTAGGAGTTAAACAAGCTTAGGTCTGCGGTGCCCAGGGGGGACCCCATCCAGCCCGCACTGAGTTTCATTCCTACCACCTTAGGAAAAAAAGTCATTATTTTGAGGCTTAGAAGTCATTTCTGCAATTCCCATAGAAAATCAACGGCGTCTCTATTCAATTGTGTGGAGCGCATATCAGGTGGGTTTTCTCTGCCGGCTTAAGAGATACACGTGAAACTAAAGCCGATCCTGGGTGCCTAGGGTGCCTGTCATCCAATCCGCACTGAATTTCATTTCTAGCACATAGCCAAAAAATCGCCCCATTGACTTACATTGGAGTGCAGAAAAGGTCATTTTTTCTCGGTCCCTTTAAGAGGTAGGAGTTAAACAAGCTTAGGTCTGCGGTGCCCAGGGGGGACCCCATCCAGCCCGCACTGAGTTTCATTCCTACCACCTTAGGAAAAAAAGTCATTATTTTGAGGCTTAGAAGTCATTTCTGCAATTCCCATAGAAAATCAACGGCGTCTCTATTCAATTGTGTGGAGCGCATATCAGGTGGGTTTTCTCTGCCGGCTTAAGAGATACACGTGAAACTAAAGCCGATCCTGGGTGCCTAGGGTGCCTGTCATCCAATCCGCACTGAATTTCATTTCTAGCACATAGCCAAAAAATCGCCCCATTGACTTACATTGGAGTGCAGAAAAGGTCATTTTTTCTCGGTCCCTTTAAGAGGTAGGAGTTAAACAAGCTTAGGTCTGCGGTGCCCAGGGGGGACCCCATCCAGCCCGCACTGAGTTTCATTCCTACCACCTTAGGAAAAAAAGTCATTATTTTGAGGCTTAGAAGTCATTTCTGCAATTCCCATAGAAAATCAACGGCGTCTCTATTCAATTGTGTGGAGCGCATATCAGGTGGGTTTTCTCTGCCGGCTTAAGAGATACACGTGAAACTAAAGCCGATCCTGGGTGCCTAGGGTGCCTGTCATCCAATCCGCACTGAATTTCATTTCTAGCACATAGCCAAAAAATCGCCCCATTGACTTACATTGGAGTGCAGAAAAGGTCATTTTTTCTCGGTCCCTTTAAGAGGTAGGAGTTAAACAAGCTTAGGTCTGCGGTGCCCAGGGGGGACCCCATCCAGCCCGCACTGAGTTTCATTCCTACCACCTTAGGAAAAAAAGTCATTATTTTGAGGCTTAGAAGTCATTTCTGCAATTCCCATAGAAAATCAACGGCGTCTCTATTCAATTGTGTGGAGCGCATATCAGGTGGGTTTTCTCTGCCGGCTTAAGAGATACACGTGAAACTAAAGCCGATCCTGGGTGCCTAGGGTGCCTGTCATCCAATCCGCACTGAATTTCATTTCTAGCACATAGCCAAAAAATCGCCCCATTGACTTACATTGGAGTGCAGAAAAGGTCATTTTTTCTCGGTCCCTTTAAGAGGTAGGAGTTAAACAAGCTTAGGTCTGCGGTGCCCAGGGGGGACCCCATCCAGCCCGCACTGAGTTTCATTCCTACCACCTTAGGAAAAAAAGTCATTATTTTGAGGCTTAGAAGTCATTTCTGCAATTCCCATAGAAAATCAACGGCGTCTCTATTCAATTGTGTGGAGCGCATATCAGGTGGGTTTTCTCTGCCGGCTTAAGAGATACACGTGAAACTAAAGCCGATCCTGGGTGCCTAGGGTGCCTGTCATCCAATCCGCACTGAATTTCATTTCTAGCACATAGCCAAAAAATCGCCCCATTGACTTACATTGGAGTGCAGAAAAGGTCATTTTTTCTCGGTCCCTTTAAGAGGTAGGAGTTAAACAAGCTTAGGTCTGCGGTGCCCAGGGGGGACCCCATCCAGCCCGCACTGAGTTTCATTCCTACCACCTTAGGAAAAAAAGTCATTATTTTGAGGCTTAGAAGTCATTTCTGCAATTCCCATAGAAAATCAACGGCGTCTCTATTCAATTGTGTGGAGCGCATATCAGGTGGGTTTTCTCTGCCGGCTTAAGAGATACACGTGAAACTAAAGCCGATCCTGGGTGCCTAGGGTGCCTGTCATCCAATCCGCACTGAATTTCATTTCTAGCACATAGCCAAAAAATCGCCCCATTGACTTACATTGGAGTGCAGAAAAGGTCATTTTTTCTCGGTCCCTTTAAGAGGTAGGAGTTAAACAAGCTTAGGTCTGCGGTGCCCAGGGGGGACCCCATCCAGCCCGCACTGAGTTTCATTCCTACCACCTTAGGAAAAAAAGTCATTATTTTGAGGCTTAGAAGTCATTTCTGCAATTCCCATAGAAAATCAACGGCGTCTCTATTCAATTGTGTGGAGCGCATATCAGGTGGGTTTTCTCTGCCGGCTTAAGAGATACACGTGAAACTAAAGCCGATCCTGGGTGCCTAGGGTGCCTGTCATCCAATCCGCACTGAATTTCATTTCTAGCACATAGCCAAAAAATCGCCCCATTGACTTACATTGGAGTGCAGAAAAGGTCATTTTTTCTCGGTCCCTTTAAGAGGTAGGAGTTAAACAAGCTTAGGTCTGCGGTGCCCAGGGGGGACCCCATCCAGCCCGCACTGAGTTTCATTCCTACCACCTTAGGAAAAAAAGTCATTATTTTGAGGCTTAGAAGTCATTTCTGCAATTCCCATAGAAAATCAACGGCGTCTCTATTCAATTGTGTGGAGCGCATATCAGGTGGGTTTTCTCTGCCGGCTTAAGAGATACACGTGAAACTAAAGCCGATCCTGGGTGCCTAGGGTGCCTGTCATCCAATCCGCACTGAATTTCATTTCTAGCACATAGCCAAAAAATCGCCCCATTGACTTACATTGGAGTGCAGAAAAGGTCATTTTTTCTCGGTCCCTTTAAGAGGTAGGAGTTAAACAAGCTTAGGTCTGCGGTGCCCAGGGGGGACCCCATCCAGCCCGCACTGAGTTTCATTCCTACCACCTTAGGAAAAAAAGTCATTATTTTGAGGCTTAGAAGTCATTTCTGCAATTCCCATAGAAAATCAACGGCGTCTCTATTCAATTGTGTGGAGCGCATATCAGGTGGGTTTTCTCTGCCGGCTTAAGAGATACACGTGAAACTAAAGCCGATCCTGGGTGCCTAGGGTGCCTGTCATCCAATCCGCACTGAATTTCATTTCTAGCACATAGCCAAAAAATCGCCCCATTGACTTACATTGGAGTGCAGAAAAGGTCATTTTTTCTCGGTCCCTTTAAGAGGTAGGAGTTAAACAAGCTTAGGTCTGCGGTGCCCAGGGGGGACCCCATCCAGCCCGCACTGAGTTTCATTCCTACCACCTTAGGAAAAAAAGTCATTATTTTGAGGCTTAGAAGTCATTTCTGCAATTCCCATAGAAAATCAACGGCGTCTCTATTCAATTGTGTGGAGCGCATATCAGGTGGGTTTTCTCTGCCGGCTTAAGAGATACACGTGAAACTAAAGCCGATCCTGGGTGCCTAGGGTGCCTGTCATCCAATCCGCACTGAATTTCATTTCTAGCACATAGCCAAAAAATCGCCCCATTGACTTACATTGGAGTGCAGAAAAGGTCATTTTTTCTCGGTCCCTTTAAGAGGTAGGAGTTAAACAAGCTTAGGTCTGCGGTGCCCAGGGGGGACCCCATCCAGCCCGCACTGAGTTTCATTCCTACCACCTTAGGAAAAAAAGTCATTATTTTGAGGCTTAGAAGTCATTTCTGCAATTCCCATAGAAAATCAACGGCGTCTCTATTCAATTGTGTGGAGCGCATATCAGGTGGGTTTTCTCTGCCGGCTTAAGAGATACACGTGAAACTAAAGCCGATCCTGGGTGCCTAGGGTGCCTGTCATCCAATCCGCACTGAATTTCATTTCTAGCACATAGCCAAAAAATCGCCCCATTGACTTACATTGGAGTGCAGAAAAGGTCATTTTTTCTCGGTCCCTTTAAGAGGTAGGAGTTAAACAAGCTTAGGTCTGCGGTGCCCAGGGGGGACCCCATCCAGCCCGCACTGAGTTTCATTCCTACCACCTTAGGAAAAAAAGTCATTATTTTGAGGCTTAGAAGTCATTTCTGCAATTCCCATAGAAAATCAACGGCGTCTCTATTCAATTGTGTGGAGCGCATATCAGGTGGGTTTTCTCTGCCGGCTTAAGAGATACACGTGAAACTAAAGCCGATCCTGGGTGCCTAGGGTGCCTGTCATCCAATCCGCACTGAATTTCATTTCTAGCACATAGCCAAAAAATCGCCCCATTGACTTACATTGGAGTGCAGAAAAGGTCATTTTTTCTCGGTCCCTTTAAGAGGTAGGAGTTAAACAAGCTTAGGTCTGCGGTGCCCAGGGGGGACCCCATCCAGCCCGCACTGAGTTTCATTCCTACCACCTTAGGAAAAAAAGTCATTATTTTGAGGCTTAGAAGTCATTTCTGCAATTCCCATAGAAAATCAACGGCGTCTCTATTCAATTGTGTGGAGCGCATATCAGGTGGGTTTTCTCTGCCGGCTTAAGAGATACACGTGAAACTAAAGCCGATCCTGGGTGCCTAGGGTGCCTGTCATCCAATCCGCACTGAATTTCATTTCTAGCACATAGCCAAAAAATCGCCCCATTGACTTACATTGGAGTGCAGAAAAGGTCATTTTTTCTCGGTCCCTTTAAGAGGTAGGAGTTAAACAAGCTTAGGTCTGCGGTGCCCAGGGGGGACCCCATCCAGCCCGCACTGAGTTTCATTCCTACCACCTTAGGAAAAAAAGTCATTATTTTGAGGCTTAGAAGTCATTTCTGCAATTCCCATAGAAAATCAACGGCGTCTCTATTCAATTGTGTGGAGCGCATATCAGGTGGGTTTTCTCTGCCGGCTTAAGAGATACACGTGAAACTAAAGCCGATCCTGGGTGCCTAGGGTGCCTGTCATCCAATCCGCACTGAATTTCATTTCTAGCACATAGCCAAAAAATCGCCCCATTGACTTACATTGGAGTGCAGAAAAGGTCATTTTTTCTCGGTCCCTTTAAGAGGTAGGAGTTAAACAAGCTTAGGTCTGCGGTGCCCAGGGGGGACCCCATCCAGCCCGCACTGAGTTTCATTCCTACCACCTTAGGAAAAAAAGTCATTATTTTGAGGCTTAGAAGTCATTTCTGCAATTCCCATAGAAAATCAACGGCGTCTCTATTCAATTGTGTGGAGCGCATATCAGGTGGGTTTTCTCTGCCGGCTTAAGAGATACACGTGAAACTAAAGCCGATCCTGGGTGCCTAGGGTGCCTGTCATCCAATCCGCACTGAATTTCATTTCTAGCACATAGCCAAAAAATCGCCCCATTGACTTACATTGGAGTGCAGAAAAGGTCATTTTTTCTCGGTCCCTTTAAGAGGTAGGAGTTAAACAAGCTTAGGTCTGCGGTGCCCAGGGGGGACCCCATCCAGCCCGCACTGAGTTTCATTCCTACCACCTTAGGAAAAAAAGTCATTATTTTGAGGCTTAGAAGTCATTTCTGCAATTCCCATAGAAAATCAACGGCGTCTCTATTCAATTGTGTGGAGCGCATATCAGGTGGGTTTTCTCTGCCGGCTTAAGAGATACACGTGAAACTAAAGCCGATCCTGGGTGCCTAGGGTGCCTGTCATCCAATCCGCACTGAATTTCATTTCTAGCACATAGCCAAAAAATCGCCCCATTGACTTACATTGGAGTGCAGAAAAGGTCATTTTTTCTCGGTCCCTTTAAGAGGTAGGAGTTAAACAAGCTTAGGTCTGCGGTGCCCAGGGGGGACCCCATCCAGCCCGCACTGAGTTTCATTCCTACCACCTTAGGAAAAAAAGTCATTATTTTGAGGCTTAGAAGTCATTTCTGCAATTCCCATAGAAAATCAACGGCGTCTCTATTCAATTGTGTGGAGCGCATATCAGGTGGGTTTTCTCTGCCGGCTTAAGAGATACACGTGAAACTAAAGCCGATCCTGGGTGCCTAGGGTGCCTGTCATCCAATCCGCACTGAATTTCATTTCTAGCACATAGCCAAAAAATCGCCCCATTGACTTACATTGGAGTGCAGAAAAGGTCATTTTTTCTCGGTCCCTTTAAGAGGTAGGAGTTAAACAAGCTTAGGTCTGCGGTGCCCAGGGGGGACCCCATCCAGCCCGCACTGAGTTTCATTCCTACCACCTTAGGAAAAAAAGTCATTATTTTGAGGCTTAGAAGTCATTTCTGCAATTCCCATAGAAAATCAACGGCGTCTCTATTCAATTGTGTGGAGCGCATATCAGGTGGGTTTTCTCTGCCGGCTTAAGAGATACACGTGAAACTAAAGCCGATCCTGGGTGCCTAGGGTGCCTGTCATCCAATCCGCACTGAATTTCATTTCTAGCACATAGCCAAAAAATCGCCCCATTGACTTACATTGGAGTGCAGAAAAGGTCATTTTTTCTCGGTCCCTTTAAGAGGTAGGAGTTAAACAAGCTTAGGTCTGCGGTGCCCAGGGGGGACCCCATCCAGCCCGCACTGAGTTTCATTCCTACCACCTTAGGAAAAAAAGTCATTATTTTGAGGCTTAGAAGTCATTTCTGCAATTCCCATAGAAAATCAACGGCGTCTCTATTCAATTGTGTGGAGCGCATATCAGGTGGGTTTTCTCTGCCGGCTTAAGAGATACACGTGAAACTAAAGCCGATCCTGGGTGCCTAGGGTGCCTGTCATCCAATCCGCACTGAATTTCATTTCTAGCACATAGCCAAAAAATCGCCCCATTGACTTACATTGGAGTGCAGAAAAGGTCATTTTTTCTCGGTCCCTTTAAGAGGTAGGAGTTAAACAAGCTTAGGTCTGCGGTGCCCAGGGGGGACCCCATCCAGCCCGCACTGAGTTTCATTCCTACCACCTTAGGAAAAAAAGTCATTATTTTGAGGCTTAGAAGTCATTTCTGCAATTCCCATAGAAAATCAACGGCGTCTCTATTCAATTGTGTGGAGCGCATATCAGGTGGGTTTTCTCTGCCGGCTTAAGAGATACACGTGAAACTAAAGCCGATCCTGGGTGCCTAGGGTGCCTGTCATCCAATCCGCACTGAATTTCATTTCTAGCACATAGCCAAAAAATCGCCCCATTGACTTACATTGGAGTGCAGAAAAGGTCATTTTTTCTCGGTCCCTTTAAGAGGTAGGAGTTAAACAAGCTTAGGTCTGCGGTGCCCAGGGGGGACCCCATCCAGCCCGCACTGAGTTTCATTCCTACCACCTTAGGAAAAAAAGTCATTATTTTGAGGCTTAGAAGTCATTTCTGCAATTCCCATAGAAAATCAACGGCGTCTCTATTCAATTGTGTGGAGCGCATATCAGGTGGGTTTTCTCTGCCGGCTTAAGAGATACACGTGAAACTAAAGCCGATCCTGGGTGCCTAGGGTGCCTGTCATCCAATCCGCACTGAATTTCATTTCTAGCACATAGCCAAAAAATCGCCCCATTGACTTACATTGGAGTGCAGAAAAGGTCATTTTTTCTCGGTCCCTTTAAGAGGTAGGAGTTAAACAAGCTTAGGTCTGCGGTGCCCAGGGGGGACCCCATCCAGCCCGCACTGAGTTTCATTCCTACCACCTTAGGAAAAAAAGTCATTATTTTGAGGCTTAGAAGTCATTTCTGCAATTCCCATAGAAAATCAACGGCGTCTCTATTCAATTGTGTGGAGCGCATATCAGGTGGGTTTTCTCTGCCGGCTTAAGAGATACACGTGAAACTAAAGCCGATCCTGGGTGCCTAGGGTGCCTGTCATCCAATCCGCACTGAATTTCATTTCTAGCACATAGCCAAAAAATCGCCCCATTGACTTACATTGGAGTGCAGAAAAGGTCATTTTTTCTCGGTCCCTTTAAGAGGTAGGAGTTAAACAAGCTTAGGTCTGCGGTGCCCAGGGGGGACCCCATCCAGCCCGCACTGAGTTTCATTCCTACCACCTTAGGAAAAAAAAGTCATTATTTTGAGGCTTAGAAGTCATTTCTGCAATTCCCATAGAAAATCAACGGCGTCTCTATTCAATTGTGTGGAGCGCATATCAGGTGGGTTTTCTCTGCCGGCTTAAGAGATACACGTGAAACTAAAGCCGATCCTGGGTGCCTAGGGTGCCTGTCATCCAATCCGCACTGAATTTCATTTCTAGCACATAGCCAAAAAATCGCCCCATTGACTTACATTGGAGTGCAGAAAAGGTCATTTTTCTCGGTCCTTTAAGAGGTAGGAGTTAAACAAGCTTAGGTCTGCGGTGCCCAGGGGGGACCCCATCCAGCCCGCACTGAGTTTCATTCCTACCACCTTAGGAAAAAAAGTCATTATTTTGAGGCTTAGAAGTCATTTCTGCAATTCCCATAGAAAATCAACGGCGTCTCTATTCAATTGTGTGGAGCGCATATCAGGTGGGTTTTCTCTGCCGGCTTAAGAGATACACGTGAAACTAAAGCCGATCCTGGGTGCCTAGGGTGCCTGTCATCCAATCCGCACTGAATTTCATTTCTAGCACATAGCCAAAAAATCGCCCCATTGACTTACATTGGAGTGCAGAAAAGGTCATTTTTTCTCGGTCCCTTTAAGAGGTAGGAGTTAAACAAGCTTAGGTCTGCGGTGCCCAGGGGGGACCCCATCCAGCCCGCACTGAGTTTCATTCCTACCACCTTAGGAAAAAAAGTCATTATTTTGAGGCTTAGAAGTCATTTCTGCAATTCCCATAGAAAATCAACGGCGTCTCTATTCAATTGTGTGGAGCGCATATCAGGTGGGTTTTCTCTGCCGGCTTAAGAGATACACGTGAAACTAAAGCCGATCCTGGGTGCCTAGGGTGCCTGTCATCCAATCCGCACTGAATTTCATTTCTAGCACATAGCCAAAAAATCGCCCCATTGACTTACATTGGAGTGCAGAAAAGGTCATTTTTTCTCGGTCCCTTTAAGAGGTAGGAGTTAAACAAGCTTAGGTCTGCGGTGCCCAGGGGGACCCCATCCAGCCCGCACTGAGTTTCATTCCTACCACCTTAGGAAAAAAAGTCATTATTTTGAGGCTTAGAAGTCATTTCTGCAATTCCCATAGAAAATCAACGGCGTCTCTATTCAATTGTGTGGAGCGCATATCAGGTGGGTTTTCTCTGCCGGCTTAAGAGATACACGTGAAACTAAAGCCGATCCTGGGTGCCTAGGGTGCCTGTCATCCAATCCGCACTGAATTTCATTTCTAGCACATAGCCAAAAAATCGCCCCATTGACTTACATTGGAGTGCAGAAAAGGTCATTTTTTCTCGGTCCCTTTAAGAGGTAGGAGTTAAACAAGCTTAGGTCTGCGGTGCCCAGGGGGAACCCCATCCAGCCCGCACTGAGTTTCATTCCTACCACCTTAGGAAAAAAAGTCATTATTTTGAGGCTTAGAAGTCATTTCTGCAATTCCCATAGAAAATCAACGGCGTCTCTATTCAATTGTGTGGAGCGCATATCAGGTGGGTTTTCTCTGCCGGCTTAAGAGATACACGTGAAACTAAAGCCGATCCTGGGTGCCTAGGGGGGATCCATCAATCCCGCACTGATTTCATTTCTAGCACATAGCAAAAAATGGCCCCGGGGGGGGGGGGGGGTGGGGAAAAGGGAATTTTTCTTTTTCCCTTTTCCCTTTAAGAGGTGGGTAAACAAGGGGGGGGGGGGGGGGGGGGGGGGGACCCCCCCAGCCCGCACTGAGTTTCATTCCCTACACCTTGGGGAAAAAAAGTCATTTTTTGGGGGGGGAAGTCATTTTTGCAATTCCCATAGAAAAATCGGGGGCGTCTATCAATTGTGGGGAGCGCATATCAGGTGGGGTTCTCTGGCGGGGGGGAGATACACGTGAAAAAAAAGGGGGGGGGGGGCCTGGGGGGTGGGGGGTCATCCAATCCGCACTGAATTTCATTTGGGGGGCAAAAAAAAAAAATCGCCCCATTGGATTGGGGGGGAAGGAAAAAGGGGGTTTTTTCGGGGGGGGGGGAGGGGGGGGGGGGAGGGGGGGGGGGGGGGGGGGGGGGGGGGGGGGGGACGGGGGGGAGCCCACACTGGTTTTCAGGGGACCACCTAAAAAAAAAAAGGGTTTTTATTTTGGGCTTAGAAGTCAATGGGCAAATGGGGCAAAAAATCATGGGGGGGGAATTGTGGGGGGTGGGGGGGGGGGGGGGGGGGGGGGGGGGGGGGGGGGGGGGGGGGGGGGGGGGGGGGGGGGGGGGTGCCTGGGGTGGGGGGGCCAATGGCATGGGGGGCTTAGCACATGGCCAAAAAATCGCCCCATTGACTTACATTGGAGTGGGGGGGGGGGGGGGTTTTTTTTTTTAAGAGGTGGGGGGGGGGGGGGGGGTGGGGGGGGGCGGGGGGGGGGGGGGGGTGGGGGGGGGGGGGCCCACACCAAGGGGGGGGGAAAAAGGGGTTTTTTGGGGGGGGGGGGGGGGGGGGGGGGGGGGGGGAAAATGAAGGGGGGGGGCCATTCAATGGGGGGGGGGGGGGGGGGGTGGGTGGGGGGGGGGGGGGGGGGGGAGGGGGGGGGGGGTGGGGGATCGGGGGTGGGGGGAGGGGGGGGGGGGGTGGGGGGGGTGCAGGGGGGGGGGGGGGGGCAAATAAAAAAAAAATGGGGGGCATTGGGGGGGGGGGGGAAGGGGGGGGGGGTTTGGTCCCTTTAAGAGGTGGGGGGGGGGGGGGGGGGGGTAGGGGTGGGTGGGGGGGGGGTGGGGGGGCGGGGGGGGGGTTTCATTCCCAGGGGGGGAAAAAAAAATTTTTGGGGCTTGGGGGGGGGGTGGGGGGGGGGGAGGAAAAGAAATGGGGGGGGGGTGAATTCAATGGAAAAGGGGGGGGGGGGGCGGGGGGGGGGGGGGGTTCAGGTGGGGGGGGGGGGGGGGGGGGGGGGTGGGGGGGGGGGGGGGGGGGGGGTGGGGGGGGGGGGGGGGGGGGGGGGGGCCTGTCATCCAATTTCCAGAAAATTTCCATTCAAAAACTGGGGGGAAATGGATTGGAATTGGGGGGGGGTCGGGGGGGGGGGGGGGAGGTGGGGGGGGGAGGGGGGGGAGGTGGGCGGGGGGGGGGGGGGGGGGGGGGGGGGGGGGGGGGGGGGGGGCCCACCACAGGGGGAAAAAAGGGGGGGGGGGGGGGGGGGGGAAAAGGGGGGGGGGGGGGGGGGGGGGGGGGGGGGGGGGGGGGGGGGTAATTGGGGGGGGGGGGGGGGGGGGGGGGGGGTTTCTCTGGAAACTAAGGGGGGGGGGGGGAATGGGGGGGGGGGGGGGGGGGGGGGGGGGGGCCAATCGGGTCTGAATTCATTTATAGCCACATAGCCAAAAAATGCCCCCATGACTTACATTGGAGTGCAGGAAGGGGGGGTTTTTTTAAGGGGGGGGGTTTAAGAGAGGGGGGGGGGGGGGGGGGGGGGGGGGGGGGGGGGGGGGGGGGGCCCCCGCCCCCCCAGGGTTCATTCACACCTAAAGGAAAAAAAAAAAGGTTTTTGGGGGCTTAGAAGTTTTTTTGCAATTCCCATAGAAAATCAGGGGGGGCTCTATTCAATGTTGTGGGGGGGGCATATGGGGGGGTTTTCTGGCGGGCTAAGAGATACACGTGAAAAAAAAAGCCGATCCTGGGTGCCTAGGGTGCCTGTCATCCAATCCGCACTGAATTTCATTTCTAGCACATAGCCAAAAAATCGCCCCATTGACTTACATTGGAGTGCAGAAAAGGTCATTTTTTCTCGGTCCCTTTAAGAGGTAGGAGTTAAACAAGCTTAGGTCTGCGGTGCCCAGGGGGGACCCCATCCAGCCCGCACTGAGTTTCATTCCTACCACCTTAGGAAAAAAAGTCATTATTTTGAGGCTTAGAAGTCATTTCTGCAATTCCCATAGAAAATCAACGGCGTCTCTAATTCAATTGTGTGGAGCGCATATCAGGTGGGTTTTCTCTGCCGGCTTAAGAGATACACGTGAAACTAAAGCCGATCCTGGGTGCCTAGGGTGCCTGTCATCCAATCCGCACTGAATTTCATTTCTAGCACATAGCCAAAAAATCGCCCCATTGACTTACATTGGAGTGCAGAAAAGGTCATTTTTTCTCGGTCCCTTTAAGAGGTAGGAGTTAAACAAGCTTAGGTCTGCGGTGCCCAGGGGGGACCCCATCCAGCCCGCACTGAGTTTCATTCCTACCACCTTAGGAAAAAAAGTCATTATTTTGAGGCTTAGAAGTCATTTCTGCAATTCCCATAGAAAATCAACGGCGTCTCTATTCAATTGTGTGGAGCGCATATCAGGTGGTTTTCTCTGCCGGCTTAAGAGATACACGTGAAACTAAAGCCGATCCTGGGTGCCTAGGGTGCCTGTCATCCAATCCGCACTGAATTTCATTTCTAGCACATAGCCAAAAAATCGCCCCATTGACTTACATTGGAGTGCAGAAAAGGTCATTTTTTTCTCGGTCCCTTTAAGAGGTAGGAGTTAAACAAGCTTAGGTCTGCGGTGCCCAGGGGGGACCCCATCCAGCCCGCACTGAGTTTCATTCCTACCACCTTAGGAAAAAAAGTCATTATTTTGAGGCTTAGAAGTCATTTCTGCAATTCCCATAGAAAATCAACGGCGTCTCTAATTCAATTGTGTGGAGCGCATATCAGGTGGGTTTTCTCTGCCGGCTTTAAGAGATACACGTGAAACTAAAGCCTGATCCTGGGTGCCTAGGGTGCCTGTCATCCAATCCGCACTGAATTTCATTTCTAGCACATAGCCAAAAAATCGCCCCATTGACTTACATTGGAGTGCAGAAAGGTCATTTTTTTCTCGGTCCCTTTAAGAGGTAGGAGTTAAACAAGCTTAGGTCTGCGGTGCCCAGGGGGGACCCCATCCAGCCCGCACTGAGTTTCATTCCTACCACCTTAGGAAAAAAAGTCATTATTTTGAGGCTTAGGAAGTCATTTCTGCAATTCCCATAGAAAATCAATGGCGTCTCTAATTCAATTGTGTGGAGCGCATATCAGGTGGATTTTCTCTGCCGGCTTAAGAGATACACGTGAAACTAAAGCCGATCCTGGGTGCCTAGGGTGCCTGTCATCCAATCCGCACTGAATTTCATTTCTAGCACATAGCCAAAAAATCGCCCCATTGACTTACATTGGAGTGCAGAAAAGGTCATTTTTTCTCGGTCCCTTTAAGAGGTAGGAGTTAAACAAGCTTAGGTCTGCGGTGCCCAGGGGGGACCCCATCCAGCCCGCACTGAGTTTCATTCCTACCACCTTAGGAAAAAAAGTCATTATTTTGAGGCTTAGAAGTCATTTCTGCAATCCCATAGAAAATCAATGGCGTCTCTATTCAATTGTGTGGAGCGCATATCAGGTGGATTTTCTCTGCCGGCTTAAGAGATACACGTGAAACTAAAGCCGATCCTGGGTGCCTAGGGTGCCTGTCATCCAATCCGCACTGAATTTCATTTCTAGCACATAGCCAAAAAATCGCCCCATTGACTTACATTGGAGTGCAGAAAAGGTCATTTTTTCTCGGTCCCTTTAAGAGGTAGGAGTTAAACAAGCTTAGGTCTGCGGTGCCCAAGGGGGACCCCATCCAGCCCGCACTGAGTTTCATTCCTACCACCTTAGGAAAAAAAGTCATTATTTGAGGCTTAGAAGTCATTTCTGCAATTCCATAGAAAATCAACGGCGTCTCTAATTCAATTGTGTGGAGCGCATATCAGGTGGGTTTTCTCTGCCGGCTTAAGAGATACACGTGAAACTAAAGCCGATCCTGGGTGCCTAGGGTGCCTGTCATCCAATCCGCACTGAATTTCATTTCTAGCACATAGCCAAAAAATCGCCCCATTGACTTACATTGGAGTGCAGAAAAGGTCATTTTTTCTCGGTCCCTTTAAGAGGTAGGAGTTAAACAAGCTTAGGTCTGCGGTGCCCAGGGGGGACCCCATCCAGCCCACACTGAGTTTCATTCCTACCACCTTAGGAAAAAAAGTCATTATTTTGAGGCTTAGAAGTCATTTCTGCAATTCCCATAGAAAATCAATGGCGTCTCTATTCAATTGTGTGGAGCGCATATCAGGTGGATTTTCTCTGCCGGCCTTAAGAGATACACGTGAAACTAAAGCCGATCCTGGGTGCCTAGGGTGCCTGTCAATCCAATCCGCACTGAATTTCATTTCTAGCACATAGCCAAAAATCGCCCATTGACTTACATTGGAGTGCAGAAAAGGTCATTTTTTCTCGGTCCCTTTAAGAGGTAGGAGTTAAACAAGCTTAGGTCTGCGGTGCCCATGGGGGGACCCCCATCCAGCCCGCACTGAGTTTCATTCCTACCACCTTAGGAAAAAAAGTCATTATTTGAGGCTTAGAAGTCATTTCTGCAATTCCCATAGAAAATCAATGGCGTCTCTAATTCAATTGTGTGGAGCGCATATCAGGTGGATTTTCTCTGCCGGCTTAAGAGATACACGTGAAACTAAAGCCGATCCTGGTTGCCTAGGGTGCCTGTCATCCAATCCGCACTGAATTTCATTTCTAGCACATAGCCAAAAAATCGCCCCATTGACTTACATTGGAGTGCAGAAAAGGTATTTTTTCTCGGTCCCTTTAAGAGGTAGGAGTTAAACAAGCTTAGGTCTGCGGTGCCCAGGGGGGACCCCATCCAGCCCGCACTGAGTTTCATTCCTACCACCTTAGGAAAAAAAGTCATTATTTTGAGGCTTAGAAGTCATTTCTGCAATCTCCATAGAAAATCAACTGGCGTCTCTAATTCAATTGTGTGGAGCGCATATCAGGTGGGTTTTTCTCTGCCGGCTTAAGAGATACACGTGAAACTTAAAGCTGATCCTGGGTGCCTAGGGGCCTGTCATCCAATCCGCACTGAATTTCATTTCTAGCACATAGCCAAAAAATCGCCCCATTGACTTACATGGGAATTGCAGAAATGGTCATTTTTTCTCGGTCCCTTTAAGAGGTAGGAGTTAAACAAGCTTAGGTCTGCGGTGCCCAGGGGGGGACCCCATCCAGCCCACACTGAGTTTCATTCCTACCACCTTAGGAAAAAAAGTCATTATTTTGAGGCTTAGAAGTCATTTCTGCAATTCCCATAGAAAATCAATGGCGTCTCTATTCAATTGTGTGGAGCGCATATCAGGTGGATTTTCTCTGCCGGCTTAAGAGATACACGTGAAACTAAAGCCGATCCTGGGTGCCTAGGGTGCCTGTCATCCAATCCGCACTGAATTTCATTTCTAGCACATAGCCAAAAAATCGCCCCATTGACTTACATTGGAGTGCAGAAAAGGTCATTTTTTCTCGGTCCCTTTAAGAGGTAGGAGTTAAACAAGCTTAGGTCTGCGGTGCCCAGGGGGACCCCATCCAGCCCGCACTGAGTTTCATTCCTACCACCTTAGGAAAAAAAGTCATTATTTTTGAGGCTTAGAAGTCATTTCTGCAATTCCCATAGAAAATCAACGGCGTCTCTAATTCAATTGTGTGGAGCGCATATCAGGTAGTTTTCTCTGCCGGCTTAAGAGATACACGTGAAACTAAAGCCGATCCTGGGTGCCTAGGGTGCCTGTCATCCAATCCGCACTGAATTTCATTTCTAGCACATAGCCAAAAAATCGCCCCATTGACTTACATTGGAGTGCAGAAAAGGTCATTTTTTCTCGGTCCCTTTAAGAGGTAGGAGTTAAACAAGCTTAGGTCTGCGGTGCCCAGGGGGACCCCATCCAGCCCAGCACTGAGTTTCATTCCTACCACCTTAGGAAAAAAAGTCATTATTTTGAGGCTTAGAAGTCATTTCTGCAATTCCCATAGAAAATCAATGGCGTCTCTATTCAATTGTGTGGAGCGCATATCAGGTGGGATTTTCTCTGCCGGCTTAAGAGATACACGTGAAACTAAAGCCGATCCTGGGTGCCTAGGGTGCCTGTCATCCAATCCGCACTGAATTTCATTTCTAGCACATAGCCAAAAAATCGCCCCATTGACTTACATTGGAGTGCAGAAAAGGTCATTTTTTTCTCGGTCCCTTTAAGAGGTAGGAGTTAAACAAGCTTAGGTCTGCGGTGCCCAGGGGGGACCCCATCCAGCCCACACTGAGTTTCATTCCTACCACCTTAGGAAAAAAGTCATTATTTTGAGGCTTAGAAGTCATTTCTGCAATTCCCATAGAAAATCAATGGCGTCTCTATTCAATTGTGTGGAGCGCATATCAGGTGGATTTTCTCTGCCGGCTTAAGAGATACACGTGAAACTAAAGCCGATCCTGGGTGCCTAGGGTGCCTGTCATCCAATCCGCACTGAATTTCATTTCTAGCACATAGCCAAAAAATCGCCCCATTGACTTACATTGGAGTGCAGAAAAGGTCATTTTTTCTCGGTCCCTTTAAGAGGTAGGAGTTAAACAAGCTTAGGTCTGCGGTGCCCAGGGGGACCCCATCCAGCCCGCACTGAGTTTCATTCCTACCACCTTAGGAAAAAAAGTCATTATTTTGAGGCTTAGAAGTCATTTCTGCAATTCCCATAGAAAATCAACGGCGTCTCTAATTCAATTGTGTGGAGCGCATATCAGGTGGGTTTTCTCTGCCGGCTTAAGAGATACACGTGAAACTAAAGCCGATCCTGGGTGCCTAGGGTGCCTGTCATCCAATCCGCACTGAATTTCATTTCTAGCACATAGCCAAAAAATCGCCCCATTGACTTACATTGGAGGCAGAAAAGGTCATTTTTTCTCGGTCCCTTTAAGAGGTAGGAGTTAAACAAGCTTAGGTCTGCGGTGCCCAGGGGGGACCCCATCCAGCCCGCACTGAGTTTCATTCCTACCACCTTAGGAAAAAAAGTCATTATTTTGAGGCTTAGAAGTCATTTCTGCAATTCCCATAGAAAATCAACTGGCGTCTCTATTCAATTGTGTGGAGCGCATATCAGGTGGGATTTTCTCTGCCGGCTTAAGAGATACACGTGAAACTAAAGCCGATCCTGGGTGCCTAGGGTGCCTGTCATCCAATCCGCACTGAATTTCATTTCTAGCACATAGCCAAAAAATCGCCCCATTGACTTACATTGGAGTGCAGAAAAGGTCATTTTTTCTCGGTCCCTTTAAGAGGTAGGAGTTAAACAAGCTTAGGTCTGCGGTGCCCAGGGGGACCCCATCCAGCCCGCACTGAGTTTCATTCCTACCACCTTAGGAAAAAAAGTCATTATTTTGAGGCTTAGAAGTCATTTCTGCAATTCCCATAGAAAATCAACGGCGTCTCTAATTCAATTGTGTGGAGCGCATATCAGGTGGGTTTTCTCTGCCGGCTTAAGAGATACACGTGAAACTAAAGCCGATCCTGGGTGCCTAGGGTGCCTGTCATCCAATCCGCACTGAATTTCATTTCTAGCACATAGCCAAAAAATCGCCCCATTGACTTACATTGGAGTGCAGAAAAGGTCATTTTTTCTCGGTCCCTTTAAGAGGTAGGAGTTAAACAAGCTTAGGTCTGCGGTGCCCAGGGGGGACCCCATCCAGCCCGCACTGAGTTTCATTCCTACCACCTTAGGAAAAAAAGTCATTATTTTGAGGCTTAGAAGTCATTTCTGCAATTCCCATAGAAAATCAACTGGCGTCTCTATTCAATTGTGTGGAGCGCATATCAGGTGGATTTTCTCTGCCGGCCTTAAGAGATACACGTGAAACTAAAGCCGATCCTGGGTGCCTAGGGTGCCTGTCATCCAATCCGCACTGAATTTCATTTCTAGCACATAGCCAAAAAATCGCCCCATTGACTTACATTGGAGTGCAGAAAAGGTCATTTTTTCTCGGTCCCTTTAAGAGGTAGGAGTTAAACAAGCTTAGGTCTGCGGTGCCCAGGGGGGACCCCATCCAGCCCGCACTGAGTTTCATTCCTACCACCTTAGGAAAAAAAGTCATTATTTTGAGGCTTAGAAGTCATTTCTGCAATTCCCATAGAAAATCAACTGGCGTCTCTATTCAATTGTGTGGAGCGCATATCAGGTGGGTTTTCTCTGCCGGCTTAAGAGATACACGTGAAACTAAAGCTGATCCTGGGTGCCTAGGGTGCCTGTCATCCAATCCGCACTGAATTTCATTTCTAGCACATAGCCAAAAAATCGCCCCATTGACTTACATTGGAGTGCAGAAAAGGTCATTTTTTCTCGGTCCCTTTAAGAGGTAGGAGTTAAACAAGCTTAGGTCTGCGGTGCCCAGGGGGGACCCCATCCAGCCCGCACTGAGTTTCATTCCTACCACCTTAGGAAAAAAAGTCATTATTTTGAGGCTTAGAAGTCATTTCTGCAATTCCCATAGAAAATCAACGGCGTCTCTAATTCAATTGTGTGGAGCGCATATCAGGTGGGTTTTCTCTGCCGGCTTAAGAGATACACGTGAAACTAAGGCTGATCCTGGGTGCCTAGGGTGCCTGTCATCCAATCCGCACTGAATTTCATTTCTAGCACATAGCCAAAAAATCGCCCCATTGACTTACATTGGAGTGCAGAAAAGGTCGTAGGAATTTTGAATACTTACCTACCGGGAAATTCCTGTTCTTGGACGTCGTAGGGGCCACCATGGGTTAAGTCTAGGACCCAGTGCAAGCAGAAGAGACCCATGCTCAGCAGGTATCCAATCAAAAGAGGTACTGGGTATAAGAGGCAGAAAGGGAGCACAGGAACACACAGGAGTTCGTATGCAGTAGTATTGTTTATTTCTAGGGGAGGGCCGTGTTGTAGGCTACGGACTCCAGAACAGGAATTTCCCGGTAAGTAAGTAGTTCAAAATTCCTACGTTCTTGTAGTCCTAGGCGGCACACCATGGAAATGTAAGCAGTTAAATTATAGGGGGAGGTAGGAACTAATTTGTTTGATTGGGACTTAGCACCGTAGCGGCCTAAGGCTGTCCCCCAGAGACATTCCACCGGTAGTAGCTGACGATGTCGAACATGTTGGACCACGCCCGCTTGCCTGCCAATTTCAGGCAGGAGACGTTGATGCTTCAGCAGGAAGCCGCAACAGCTCTTGTTGAGGGCGGCTTGCATATCCGAAGGGTTTCAAGGTTTTCTGCAGAGTAGCCATAAGAGATGTATTTTTTATCCATTTGGATAACTGTGTTTAGATGCCTTGAGACCTCTAGATCTACCTTCATAGATGAGAAATAAATTTTCATCCTTCTGAACGTAGTTGACTCTATCATATAGTCAAGAATGCTCTCCTGGACATCCAGCGGGTCTTCACCTGTAGTGGTTTGAGGAAGACTTGGAAGAATTATCTCTTGATCTAATGATTGAAGTCATCTTAGGAATAAACATGGAAGGTTCGCAAGGAGGAAAGGGCGTCTCCGAGGTCTTGAAGTAAGGTCCCTGGATGAAGGGCCTGCAACTCATCACCCTCCTTGCAGAAGCATTGCTACCAGGAATTTTGTCTTCCAGGTGAGAAATGAATTTCGATTGATTCCATAGGTTCAAGTGGGGACTTAAGAGGCTTCTAGGACCCACATTGTAGGTCCCATGATGAAATGGCGACTGCACTGGAGGTCTGATGTTTCTGACGCCCTTTAAAAAGGCCGCCGTTTACCATCGGCATTAGAAAATCTTCCCTCCTAGGAAAAGAATTGATTGCCGAGAATTGAACCTTCAAGGTGTCAACTTCAATCCTTGTTCCAAACCCTTTTGTAGGAAGTTAGGACAGATTGATGGAGAAAATCTTTCGCAATTGACGTGAAAATTTTCCATATGCCTTCTATTTTCTCCTCGTACTCGCTATTTTTGGCATTTATCATTGTTGATATTGTATTTTTCTCGCCAATCTAGAGCGTCTCCAATTACTCAGTAGTTCAGTTCCAAGCCGCTAATTGGCGAAGGCTGATCTTGGATGTCGTAGGAAGTTCTGCGTTGAGGAGATCCGGCGTGCAGGGTAACTTCCAAATTCTTCCATGGCTAGGAGAGGCCAGGGAAAACAGGTGTTGCGGGGGCCAATAAGGTATGATTAGGAGGGCTGTCGGTGCCTCCTCCTTCACCTTCCGAAGTGTCGTCTTATTAGAGCTGGAGGAGGGAAGGCATTAAATGTATATTTTGCCCCATTGAATATGACAGTCGCTACAGAAATGTGGTTGGTCCCGACTGGCTCTGGAGCAGGAATTTCCGGAGTTTTGCGTTGTCTCGGAGCCAAATAGTCTAACTCGGTGTGCCATATGCTTCGTCGCTCGATGAAAAATCTCCTGAGGACAATTCCCATTCCCCTGGGAGTAGTGAATGTCCTGCTCAGGCCAATCCGCCGTGAATTCAGGGTTTCCCTGCTATATGTACTGCAGGAAAGTCCTTGATAGATTTCTCTAGCCCATCTGAAAATGCCGACGTTCCTTCAGGAGGAAGAGAGACTTCGGTGCCACCCTGCCGGTTTAAATAAACACCGCGAAAAGTTGTCCGTGTGCACCAGGACCCTGGAGCCCTGGAGAAGCTGGGTGAAGTGGAAAGTGCCAGCTTGATGCTCGCAGTCTATGCGGTTCGAGGACATCTCGGACTCTCTGCTGGACCATTTCTCTGGCCCAATGATCCATGGATGCGCCACAAACCTAGAGGGAGGCTATCTGTTGTAAGAATGGCTGTGTTCCTGAATAAGAGTGCGCCTCTGGTTGAGATTCGCTTGGATTCAGGCCACCAGGCCTAAGGTCTTCAGAGTTGTTGCGTATGGAAATGGGATGGTCCAAGTTTAGATGATTTTTTGTCCAAGCTGACAAAATTTCCATCTGCAGGCGGACGTACATGAGCTTTGGCCCATGGGACAGCATCTATTGGGATGTTTAAGGTCCCCAGGCAGCCATGCAGTCCTTAGAGCACTGATTGTCTCGATCTCAACCTTGAGAACTTGTCTTCCAAACGGAGATCTGTCTTTCTGACAAGAAGATCTTCATCTCACTGTGTCGATTGAAACCCCAAGAATACTAGAGATGAGAGCGTCAGTTGTGACTTCAGACGATTCACCAGAAAACCATGTCCTGCAGAAGACTGACGCCTGTTGGACATGCAGGTTTTAGAGTGAGAACAGGACGTATGAATAGCAGCCAGTCAGTTCAAGTATGGGACTATTCTATGCCTTTCATCTGAGTACCGCCGATTAGAAATACCGTGATCTGTGAAACATCGGGGAGCTGAAGAGGAGACCAAACGGTTAGACAATCTGAACTGGAGGTGGTGTACTTGCTCCGTTCCACACATAGACCACTCTCAGGTATCTCCATTGACACGGGGAAATTGGGACGTGAAGATATGGTCTGTTAGTCTATCGACGTAGCGAAGTCATTTGTTGATCAGAGGAACACCGATTTGATGGATCCATCTTGAAACGATAACTTTTTCATGTATCTGTTGAGGGCTGAAAGGTCTATTACAAGGTCTGAAGCCTCCGTTGCTTTTGGGCACAAGGAACACTCTTGAATAGAAACCATTTCCTCTTCAGGAGGGTACCGGTTCCAAATGCCCCTTGTAATGAACTTCTAATGAGAGGAAGGAGATTGGGGTTCCGTCAACCTGTTCAGCAGGAACCTGTTGGGTGGAAAGGAGGAGAAGCTCTAGCAATAACATGCTGTATTACTGGACAGGACCAGGTAGCTTGATGTCCTCCACTGAGGTAGAAACTGCATAATTGACCCCCTACGCTGTGGCAGTAAGGATGGCGTCCATAATGACTTTGCTTTCTTTTGCTGGAGGCTTCCCTTTTGTGAATGGAAGATGCTCCCGAAGCCCTAGGCTTGTGAAATTCTTATATCGTAGATGGACCTGTAGTCCTTCTTTGCTTTGGGAGAAAACTTTCTCCTGTTTCTTATTTTCCCTTTAAAAGAACGGTTTCTTTGGCATAGGAAAAGTAGACTCTTCATTCTCATGCAGGTTCCTTCAAGATTTGTTTTAGTGAGGACCAAACATTGACTCCGGTGAAATGGTAATGCGCAAAAGTGGTGCTTCGAAGCTAGATCCCGGCCAGCTTAAGCCCTAAGCATCTCCTGGTTGAATTATTTGCTGCCGTCATCATTTGGATGATAGTGTCAAGGCATCAAGCGGGCATCGCAGAGGACTCTGGAGCTGCCTTTTAGTGTGGGTAACTTCTCCAGGGAATCTCTTCTCTGGAACGTTTGTGATGACAAGTTTTAGATTATGCGCTCAGCAGATCCTTAAAGGCGTAGCGACGGGTCATAAAGCAGACAAGGCCACTTTGAAGAGGCTGCGCGGGCTGAATAAATTGTCTTGGAAAGTACACCGCCTTCCTAATCCACAAAGGCTCCTTCAGCATTGATGGAATCCTCCGCTGGAAAATTGATTTTTTTAGCAAGCTTAATTACAGCCTGATCCACTTCGGGGGGGCTTCCCATGCAGATGTTATGGCCTCATCTAGCTATAGACCGTCTAAACCTAGCCGATGGTCCAGTCGCTTATCTGGTTTATCCCATCCTTCTTATGCCAGGCATCTATGAGGATGTGGGGAGAAAGCTTCTGTTCTCTGTAGGAGGAAAATAATATAATGCCTCTCGCGGTGCTTTATCCTTTAGTGGTTTTATCTGATTCAAGTCCCCTTTACAGCTTTTTATCAGCTTGGAAACATCATCTTATGAAATAGAAAATACCATTGGAATCGATATCCATTCTGCCGATCGAGTCCACATAGAGTGAGCAGGGGAGGTGCCGAATAGTAGACTTCATCTTTTTTGCTGGCGGCCCCCCTTCTCCAAACATATTATGGAGCTCACTCTAATGATTGTCTCTAATAGAATCGACAGGGAGGGTTGAAGGTTCCAGAGAGCAGTACAGCATAATACACGATCTCAGAGGGATTATCATCTGGCAGTAAATTAGTCACATCTTGGTGCAGGTTCTATGCTTGTTTTTCCCAGAGCATTGCTACCCCCCACCAGGAATGAAGAATCACGTACACAAATCTGAAAACAGAAGATAATATGTCCCTGAAGCTTTATTCATCAAATCAAAAATAAAGAAAGAAGAGCTCAGTGAGCATACTCACTCAGAGTACTGGGGAGGACGGCTGCCCGGCAAGTGCAGAGCAGGACCGGGAAAATGCCGATTTCTCCTTAAAAGGAGGAGGCTCCTCCCCTCAAATGCATCTCTTTTTTTTTTTTTTAGCACATGCAAAAATCAAATGTCATAATCAAGATACAACAACAAAAAAGCATGGAAACTCATATACCTGCTATGTATAATATGAAACCCACTTAATTGGGGTTACCCAGGACTGCAGCATAGCCACAGGTTTAAAGAAACGCCGAAACCTCGTGTCAATGGCGGGGGAACAGCGGCACTCAGGTCGGAGGTTCCCTGGACGGCGCTTGAAACGCAATTTGTGGACAGCATGAGGTGCTGAACTTCAGGACGCCGACCTCGTGTCAACGGCGGCGAGAAAAACAGCCGGATCAGGCTGAAGTTCCCTGGAGCGCTTGACACGCAAATGGACCGCATGAAGGTGCTGAAACTTCCGAACGCCGGAGATCGTGGCGCTTAGCACAGGAAGTCAGACGGCAAATGGCGCCTCAGTTTCAAATCCGGCAACCAATAGGAGGGAGAGAAAAAAACAGATTCCTCCCTCTACTACGTACCCCTCAATAATACACCACGGAAAAAAAACTTTTAAGGGAAAGGGTAAATACATCACATAAACACTCACCCATCTGAAGTATTCAGTGAAACACATACCAACTTGCTGGAGTCTCTCCGGCAAGCGGTATAGGGTATCGGTCCTGAAGTGTCAGATATAGACCGAGACAATCAAGGGAATCTTGGGGGGATTGCACAATAGCCCCGTTTTCCAAATGCCCGATCTCTTCCCTGGGCGAGTTAGGAACAAGGCAGACTCACCACTGAGCCTGGGACTCCATGTCTGACTCGCGTTTGTGCCAGCAACAATGCTCAGGCAAATCTGAAAAATAAGGAAAACCAAGTGCAAATATAATACGGCTTTCTATTCTATACTTGCAGAAGGAAAAAACCTGTGTTCTCTGCTTCCTTCTGATTATACACATTCCCTCTTTTGATTGGATATGCCCTGAGCCTGTCTCTTCTGCCTGCAATCGGGATTCTAGACTTAAACCATGGTGTGCCGCGTTGACTACAAGAACATTTTTTCTCGGTCCCTTTAAGAGGTAGGAGTTAAACAAGCTTAGGTCTGCGGTGCCCAGGGGGGACCCCATCCAGCCCACACTGAGTTTCATTCCTACCACCTTAGGAAAAAAAGTCATTATTTTGAGGCTTAGAAGTCATTTCTGCAATTCCCATAGAAAATCAACTGGCGTCTCTATTCAATTGTGTGGAGCGCATATCAGGTGGATTTTCTCTGCCGGCTTAAGAGATACACGTGAAACTAAAGCCGATCCTGGGTGCCTAGGGTGCCTGTCATCCAATCCGCACTGAATTTCATTTCTAGCACATAGCCAAAAAATCGCCCCATTGACTTACATTGGAGTGCAGAAAAGGTCATTTTTTCTCGGTCCCTTTAAGAGGTAGGAGTTAAACAAGCTTAGGTCTGCGGTGCCCAGGGGGGACCCCATCCAGCCCGCACTGAGTTTCATTCCTACCACCTTAGGAAAAAAGTCATTATTTTGAGGCTTAGAAGTCATTTCTGCAATTCCCATAGAAAATCAACGGCGTCTCTAATTCAATTGTGTGGAGCGCATATCAGGTGGGTTTTCTCTGCCGGCTTAAGAGATACACGTGAAACTAAAGCCGATCCTGGGTGCCTAGGGTGCCTGTCATCCAATCCGCACTGAATTTCATTTCTAGCACATAGCCAAAAAATCGCCCCATTGACTTACATTGGAGTGCAGAAAAGGTCATTTTTTCTCGGTCCCTTTAAGAGGTAGGAGTTAAACAAGCTTAGGTCTGCGGTGCCCAGGGGGGACCCCATCCAGCCCACACTGAGTTTCATTCCTACCACCTTAGGAAAAAAAGTCATTATTTTGAGGCTTAGAAGTCATTTCTGTAATTCCCATAGAAAATCAATGGCGTCTCTATTCAATTGTGTGGAGCGCATATCAGGTGGATTTTCTCTGCCGCTTAAGAGATACACGTGAAACTAAAGCCGATCCTGGGTGCCTAGGGTGCCTGTCATCCAATCCGCACTGAATTTCATTTCTAGCACATAGCCAAAAATCGCCCCATTGACTTACATTGGAGTGCAGAAAAGGTCATTTTTTCTCGGTCCCTTTAAGAGGTAGGAGTTAAACAAGCTTAGGTCTGCGGTGCCCAGGGGGGACCCCATCCAGCCCCGCACTGAGTTTCATTCCTACCACCTTAGGAAAAAAAGTCATTATTTGAGGCTTAGAAGTCATTTCTGCAATTCCCATAGAAAATCAACGGCGTCTCTAATTCAATTGTGTGGAGCGCATATCAGGTGGGTTTTCTCTGCCGGCTTAAGAGATACACGTGAAACTAAAGCCGATCCTGGGTGCCTAGGGTGCCTGTCATCCAATCCGCACTGAATTTCATTTCTAGCACATAGCCAAAAAATCGCCCCATTGACTTACATTGGAGTGCAGAAAAGGTCATTTTTTCTCGGTCCCTTTAAGAGGTAGGAGTTAAACAAGCTTAGGTCTGCGGTGCCCAGGGGGGACCCCATCCAGCCCAGCACTGAGTTTCATTCCTACCACCTTAGGAAAAAAAGTCATTATTTGAGGCTTAGAAGTCATTTCTGCAATTCCATAGAAAATCAATGGCGTCTCTATTCAATTGTGTGGAGCGCATATCAATTGCAGAAATGACTTCTAAGCCTCAAAATAATGACTTTTTTTCCTAAGGTGGTAGGAATGAAACTCAGTGCGGGCTGGATGGGGTCCCCCCTGGGCACCGCAGACCTAAGCTTGTTTAACTCCTACCTCTTAAAGGGACCGAGAAAAAATGACCTTTTCTGCACTCCAATGTAAGTCAATGGGGCGATTTTTTGGCTATGTGCTAGAAATGAAATTCAGTGCGGATTGGATGACAGGCACCCTAGGCACCCAGGATCGGCTTTAGTTTCACGTGTATCTCTTAAGCCGGCAGAGAAAACCACCTGATATGCGCTCCACACAATTGAATAGAGACGCCGTTGATTTTCTATGGGAATTGCAGAAATGACTTCTAAGCCTCAAAATAATGACTTTTTTTCTAAGGTGGTAGGAAATGAAACTCAGTGCGGGCGGATGGGGTCCCCCCTGGGCACCGCAGACCTAAGCTTGTTTAACTCCTACCTCTTAAAGGGACCGAGAAAAAATGTACCTTTTCTGCACTCCAATTTACTCAATGGGGGGTTTTTTTTGGCTATGTGCTAGAAATGAAATTCAGTGCGGATTGGATGACAGGCACCCTAGGCACCCAGGATCGGCTTTAGTTTCACGTGTATCTCTTAAGCCGGCAGAGAAAACCCACCTGATATGCGCTCCACACAATTGAATAGAGACGCCATTGATTTTCTATGGGAATTGCAGAAATGACTTTTGAGCCTCAAAATAATGACTTTTTTTCCTAATGGTAAAATGAAACTCAGTGCGGGCTGGATTCCCCTGGGGACCGCAGACCTAAGCTTGTTTCTCCTACCTCTTAAGAGGGACCGAGAAAAAATGACCTTTTCTGCACTCCAATGTAAGTCCAATGGGGCGATTTTTTGGCTATGTGCTAGAAATGAAATTCAGTGCGGATTGGATGACAGGCACCCTAGGCACCCAGGATCGGCTTTAGTTTCACGTGTATCTCTTAAGCCGGCAGAGAAAACCCACCTGATATGCGCTCCACACAATTGAATAGAGACGCCGTTGATTTTCTATGGGAATTGCAGAAATGACTTCTAAGCCTCAAAATAATGACTTTTTTTCCTAAGGTGGTAGGAATGAAACTCAGTGCGGGCTGGATGGGGTCCCCCCTGGGCACCGCAGACCTAAGCTTGTTTAACTCCTACCTCTTAAAGGGACCGAGAAAAAATGACCTTTTCTGCACTCCAATGTAAGTCAATGGGGCGATTTTTTGGCTATGTGCTAGAAATGAAATTCAGTGCGGATTGGATGACAGGCACCCTAGGCACCCAGGATCGGCTTTAGTTTCACGTGTATCTCTTAAGCCGGCAGAGAAAACCCACCTGATATGCGCTCCACACAATTGAATAGAGACGCCGTTGATTTTCTATGGGAATTGCAGAAATGACTTCTAAGCCTCAAAATAATGACTTTTTTTCCTAAGGTGGTAGGAATGAAACTCAGTGCGGGCTGGATGGGGTCCCCCCTGGGCACCGCAGACCTAAGCTTGTTTAACTCCTACCTCTTAAAGGGACCGAGAAAAAATGACCTTTTCTGCACTCCAATGTAAGTCAATGGGGCGATTTTTTGGCTATGTGCTAGAAATGAAATTCAGTGCGGATTGGATGACAGGCACCCTAGGCACCCAGGATCGGCTTTAGTTTCACGTGTATCTCTTAAGCCGGCAGAGAAAACCCACCTGATATGCGCTCCACACAATTGAATAGAGACGCCGTTGATTTTCTATGGGAATTGCAGAAATGACTTCTAAGCCTCAAAATAATGACTTTTTTTCCTAAGGTGGTAGGAATGAAACTCAGTGCGGGCTGGATGGGGTCCCCCCTGGGCACCGCAGACCTAAGCTTGTTTAACTCCTACCTCTTAAAGGGACCGAGAAAAAATGACCTTTTCTGCACTCCAATGTAAGTCAATGGGGCGATTTTTTGGCTATGTGCTAGAAATGAAATTCAGTGCGGATTGGATGACAGGCACCCTAGGCACCCAGGATCGGCTTTAGTTTCACGTGTATCTCTTAAGCCGGCAGAGAAAACCCACCTGATATGCGCTCCACACAATTGAATAGAGACGCCGTTGATTTTCTATGGGAATTGCAGAAATGACTTCTAAGCCTCAAAATAATGACTTTTTTTCCTAAGGTGGTAGGAATGAAACTCAGTGCGGGCTGGATGGGGTCCCCCCTGGGCACCGCAGACCTAAGCTTGTTTAACTCCTACCTCTTAAAGGGACCGAGAAAAAATGACCTTTTCTGCACTCCAATGTAAGTCAATGGGGCGATTTTTTGGCTATGTGCTAGAAATGAAATTCAGTGCGGATTGGATGACAGGCACCCTAGGCACCCAGGATCGGCTTTAGTTTCACGTGTATCTCTTAAGCCGGCAGAGAAAACCCACCTGATATGCGCTCCACACAATTGAATAGAGACGCCGTTGATTTTCTATGGGAATTGCAGAAATGACTTCTAAGCCTCAAAATAATGACTTTTTTTCCTAAGGTGGTAGGAATGAAACTCAGTGCGGGCTGGATGGGGTCCCCCCTGGGCACCGCAGACCTAAGCTTGTTTAACTCCTACCTCTTAAAGGGACCGAGAAAAAATGACCTTTTCTGCACTCCAATGTAAGTCAATGGGGCGATTTTTTGGCTATGTGCTAGAAATGAAATTCAGTGCGGATTGGATGACAGGCACCCTAGGCACCCAGGATCGGCTTTAGTTTCACGTGTATCTCTTAAGCCGGCAGAGAAAACCCACCTGATATGCGCTCCACACAATTGAATAGAGACGCCGTTGATTTTCTATGGGAATTGCAGAAATGACTTCTAAGCCTCAAAATAATGACTTTTTTTCCTAAGGTGGTAGGAATGAAACTCAGTGCGGGCTGGATGGGGTCCCCCCTGGGCACCGCAGACCTAAGCTTGTTTAACTCCTACCTCTTAAAGGGACCGAGAAAAAATGACCTTTTCTGCACTCCAATGTAAGTCAATGGGGCGATTTTTTGGCTATGTGCTAGAAATGAAATTCAGTGCGGATTGGATGACAGGCACCCTAGGCACCCAGGATCGGCTTTAGTTTCACGTGTATCTCTTAAGCCGGCAGAGAAAACCCACCTGATATGCGCTCCACACAATTGAATAGAGACGCCGTTGATTTTCTATGGGAATTGCAGAAATGACTTCTAAGCCTCAAAATAATGACTTTTTTTCCTAAGGTGGTAGGAATGAAACTCAGTGCGGGCTGGATGGGGTCCCCCCTGGGCACCGCAGACCTAAGCTTGTTTAACTCCTACCTCTTAAAGGGACCGAGAAAAAATGACCTTTTCTGCACTCCAATGTAAGTCAATGGGGCGATTTTTTGGCTATGTGCTAGAAATGAAATTCAGTGCGGATTGGATGACAGGCACCCTAGGCACCCAGGATCGGCTTTAGTTTCACGTGTATCTCTTAAGCCGGCAGAGAAAACCCACCTGATATGCGCTCCACACAATTGAATAGAGACGCCGTTGATTTTCTATGGGAATTGCAGAAATGACTTCTAAGCCTCAAAATAATGACTTTTTTTCCTAAGGTGGTAGGAATGAAACTCAGTGCGGGCTGGATGGGGTCCCCCCTGGGCACCGCAGACCTAAGCTTGTTTAACTCCTACCTCTTAAAGGGACCGAGAAAAAATGACCTTTTCTGCACTCCAATGTAAGTCAATGGGGCGATTTTTTGGCTATGTGCTAGAAATGAAATTCAGTGCGGATTGGATGACAGGCACCCTAGGCACCCAGGATCGGCTTTAGTTTCACGTGTATCTCTTAAGCCGGCAGAGAAAACCCACCTGATATGCGCTCCACACAATTGAATAGAGACGCCGTTGATTTTCTATGGGAATTGCAGAAATGACTTCTAAGCCTCAAAATAATGACTTTTTTTCCTAAGGTGGTAGGAATGAAACTCAGTGCGGGCTGGATGGGGTCCCCCCTGGGCACCGCAGACCTAAGCTTGTTTAACTCCTACCTCTTAAAGGGACCGAGAAAAAATGACCTTTTCTGCACTCCAATGTAAGTCAATGGGGCGATTTTTTGGCTATGTGCTAGAAATGAAATTCAGTGCGGATTGGATGACAGGCACCCTAGGCACCCAGGATCGGCTTTAGTTTCACGTGTATCTCTTAAGCCGGCAGAGAAAACCCACCTGATATGCGCTCCACACAATTGAATAGAGACGCCGTTGATTTTCTATGGGAATTGCAGAAATGACTTCTAAGCCTCAAAATAATGACTTTTTTTCCTAAGGTGGTAGGAATGAAACTCAGTGCGGGCTGGATGGGGTCCCCCCTGGGCACCGCAGACCTAAGCTTGTTTAACTCCTACCTCTTAAAGGGACCGAGAAAAAATGACCTTTTCTGCACTCCAATGTAAGTCAATGGGGCGATTTTTTGGCTATGTGCTAGAAATGAAATTCAGTGCGGATTGGATGACAGGCACCCTAGGCACCCAGGATCGGCTTTAGTTTCACGTGTATCTCTTAAGCCGGCAGAGAAAACCCACCTGATATGCGCTCCACACAATTGAATAGAGACGCCGTTGATTTTCTATGGGAATTGCAGAAATGACTTCTAAGCCTCAAAATAATGACTTTTTTTCCTAAGGTGGTAGGAATGAAACTCAGTGCGGGCTGGATGGGGTCCCCCTGGGCACCGCAGACCTAAGCTTGTTTAACTCCTACCTCTTAAAGGGACCGAGAAAAAATGACCTTTTCTGCACTCCAATGTAAGTCAATGGGGCGATTTTTTGGCTATGTGCTAGAAATGAAATTCAGTGCGGATTGGATGACAGGCACCCTAGGCACCCAGGATCGGCTTTAGTTTCACGTGTATCTCTTAAGCCGGCAGAGAAAACCCACCTGATATGCGCTCCACACAATTGAATAGAGACGCCGTTGATTTTCTATGGGAATTGCAGAAATGACTTCTAAGCCTCAAAATAATGACTTTTTTTCCTAAGGTGGTAGGAATGAAACTCAGTGCGGGCTGGATGGGGTCCCCCCTGGGCACCGCAGACCTAAGCTTGTTTAACTCCTACCTCTTAAAGGGACCGAGAAAAAATGACCTTTTCTGCACTCCAATGTAAGTCAATGGGGCGATTTTTTGGCTATGTGCTAGAAATGAAATTCAGTGCGGATTGGATGACAGGCACCCTAGGCACCCAGGATCGGCTTTAGTTTCACGTGTATCTCTTAAGCCGGCAGAGAAAACCCACCTGATATGCGCTCCACACAATTGAATAGAGACGCCGTTGATTTTCTATGGGAATTGCAGAAATGACTTCTAAGCCTCAAAATAATGACTTTTTTTCCTAAGGTGGTAGGAATGAAACTCAGTGCGGGCTGGATGGGGTCCCCCCTGGGCACCGCAGACCTAAGCTTGTTTAACTCCTACCTCTTAAAGGGACCGAGAAAAAATGACCTTTTCTGCACTCCAATGTAAGTCAATGGGGCGATTTTTTGGCTATGTGCTAGAAATGAAATTCAGTGCGGATTGGATGACAGGCACCCTAGGCACCCAGGATCGGCTTTAGTTTCACGTGTATCTCTTAAGCCGGCAGAGAAAACCCACCTGATATGCGCTCCACACAATTGAATAGAGACGCCGTTGATTTTCTATGGGAATTGCAGAAATGACTTCTAAGCCTCAAAATAATGACTTTTTTTCCTAAGGTGGTAGGAATGAAACTCAGTGCGGGCTGGATGGGGTCCCCCCTGGGCACCGCAGACCTAAGCTTGTTTAACTCCTACCTCTTAAAGGGACCGAGAAAAAATGACCTTTTCTGCACTCCAATGTAAGTCAATGGGGCGATTTTTTGGCTATGTGCTAGAAATGAAATTCAGTGCGGATTGGATGACAGGCACCCTAGGCACCCAGGATCGGCTTTAGTTTCACGTGTATCTCTTAAGCCGGCAGAGAAAACCCACCTGATATGCGCTCCACACAATTGAATAGAGACGCCGTTGATTTTCTATGGGAATTGCAGAAATGACTTCTAAGCCTCAAAATAATGACTTTTTTTCCTAAGGTGGTAGGAATGAAACTCAGTGCGGGCTGGATGGGGTCCCCCCTGGGCACCGCAGACCTAAGCTTGTTTAACTCCTACCTCTTAAAGGGACCGAGAAAAAATGACCTTTTCTGCACTCCAATGTAAGTCAATGGGGCGATTTTTTGGCTATGTGCTAGAAATGAAATTCAGTGCGGATTGGATGACAGGCACCCTAGGCACCCAGGATCGGCTTTAGTTTCACGTGTATCTCTTAAGCCGGCAGAGAAAACCCACCTGATATGCGCTCCACACAATTGAATAGAGACGCCGTTGATTTTCTATGGGAATTGCAGAAATGACTTCTAAGCCTCAAAATAATGACTTTTTTTCCTAAGGTGGTAGGAATGAAACTCAGTGCGGGCTGGATGGGGTCCCCCCTGGGCACCGCAGACCTAAGCTTGTTTAACTCCTACCTCTTAAAGGGACCGAGAAAAAATGACCTTTTCTGCACTCCAATGTAAGTCAATGGGGCGATTTTTTGGCTATGTGCTAGAAATGAAATTCAGTGCGGATTGGATGACAGGCACCCTAGGCACCCAGGATCGGCTTTAGTTTCACGTGTATCTCTTAAGCCGGCAGAGAAAACCCACCTGATATGCGCTCCACACAATTGAATAGAGACGCCGTTGATTTTCTATGGGAATTGCAGAAATGACTTCTAAGCCTCAAAATAATGACTTTTTTTCCTAAGGTGGTAGGAATGAAACTCAGTGCGGGCTGGATGGGGTCCCCCCTGGGCACCGCAGACCTAAGCTTGTTTAACTCCTACCTCTTAAAGGGACCGAGAAAAAATGACCTTTTCTGCACTCCAATGTAAGTCAATGGGGCGATTTTTTGGCTATGTGCTAGAAATGAAATTCAGTGCGGATTGGATGACAGGCACCCTAGGCACCCAGGATCGGCTTTAGTTTCACGTGTATCTCTTAAGCCGGCAGAGAAAACCCACCTGATATGCGCTCCACACAATTGAATAGAGACGCCGTTGATTTTCTATGGGAATTGCAGAAATGACTTCTAAGCCTCAAAATAATGACTTTTTTTCCTAAGGTGGTAGGAATGAAACTCAGTGCGGGCTGGATGGGGTCCCCCCTGGGCACCGCAGACCTAAGCTTGTTTAACTCCTACCTCTTAAAGGGACCGAGAAAAAATGACCTTTTCTGCACTCCAATGTAAGTCAATGGGGCGATTTTTTGGCTATGTGCTAGAAATGAAATTCAGTGCGGATTGGATGACAGGCACCCTAGGCACCCAGGATCGGCTTTAGTTTCACGTGTATCTCTTAAGCCGGCAGAGAAAACCCACCTGATATGCGCTCCACACAATTGAATAGAGACGCCGTTGATTTTCTATGGGAATTGCAGAAATGACTTCTAAGCCTCAAAATAATGACTTTTTTTCCTAAGGTGGTAGGAATGAAACTCAGTGCGGGCTGGATGGGGTCCCCCCTGGGCACCGCAGACCTAAGCTTGTTTAACTCCTACCTCTTAAAGGGACCGAGAAAAAATGACCTTTTCTGCACTCCAATGTAAGTCAATGGGGCGATTTTTTGGCTATGTGCTAGAAATGAAATTCAGTGCGGATTGGATGACAGGCACCCTAGGCACCCAGGATCGGCTTTAGTTTCACGTGTATCTCTTAAGCCGGCAGAGAAAACCCACCTGATATGCGCTCCACACAATTGAATAGAGACGCCGTTGATTTTCTATGGGAATTGCAGAAATGACTTCTAAGCCTCAAAATAATGACTTTTTTTCCTAAGGTGGTAGGAATGAAACTCAGTGCGGGCTGGATGGGGTCCCCCCTGGGCACCGCAGACCTAAGCTTGTTTAACTCCTACCTCTTAAAGGGACCGAGAAAAAATGACCTTTTCTGCACTCCAATGTAAGTCAATGGGGCGATTTTTTGGCTATGTGCTAGAAATGAAATTCAGTGCGGATTGGATGACAGGCACCCTAGGCACCCAGGATCGGCTTTAGTTTCACGTGTATCTCTTAAGCCGGCAGAGAAAACCCACCTGATATGCGCTCCACACAATTGAATAGAGACGCCGTTGATTTTCTATGGGAATTGCAGAAATGACTTCTAAGCCTCAAAATAATGACTTTTTTTCCTAAGGTGGTAGGAATGAAACTCAGTGCGGGCTGGATGGGGTCCCCCCTGGGCACCGCAGACCTAAGCTTGTTTAACTCCTACCTCTTAAAGGGACCGAGAAAAAATGACCTTTTCTGCACTCCAATGTAAGTCAATGGGGCGATTTTTTGGCTATGTGCTAGAAATGAAATTCAGTGCGGATTGGATGACAGGCACCCTAGGCACCCAGGATCGGCTTTAGTTTCACGTGTATCTCTTAAGCCGGCAGAGAAAACCCACCTGATATGCGCTCCACACAATTGAATAGAGACGCCGTTGATTTTCTATGGGAATTGCAGAAATGACTTCTAAGCCTCAAAATAATGACTTTTTTTCCTAAGGTGGTAGGAATGAAACTCAGTGCGGGCTGGATGGGGTCCCCCCTGGGCACCGCAGACCTAAGCTTGTTTAACTCCTACCTCTTAAAGGGACCGAGAAAAAATGACCTTTTCTGCACTCCAATGTAAGTCAATGGGGCGATTTTTTGGCTATGTGCTAGAAATGAAATTCAGTGCGGATTGGATGACAGGCACCCTAGGCACCCAGGATCGGCTTTAGTTTCACGTGTATCTCTTAAGCCGGCAGAGAAAACCCACCTGATATGCGCTCCACACAATTGAATAGAGACGCCGTTGATTTTCTATGGGAATTGCAGAAATGACTTCTAAGCCTCAAAATAATGACTTTTTTTCCTAAGGTGGTAGGAATGAAACTCAGTGCGGGCTGGATGGGGTCCCCCCTGGGCACCGCAGACCTAAGCTTGTTTAACTCCTACCTCTTAAAGGGACCGAGAAAAAATGACCTTTTCTGCACTCCAATGTAAGTCAATGGGGCGATTTTTTGGCTATGTGCTAGAAATGAAATTCAGTGCGGATTGGATGACAGGCACCCTAGGCACCCAGGATCGGCTTTAGTTTCACGTGTATCTCTTAAGCCGGCAGAGAAAACCCACCTGATATGCGCTCCACACAATTGAATAGAGACGCCGTTGATTTTCTATGGGAATTGCAGAAATGACTTCTAAGCCTCAAAATAATGACTTTTTTTCCTAAGGTGGTAGGAATGAAACTCAGTGCGGGCTGGATGGGGTCCCCCCTGGGCACCGCAGACCTAAGCTTGTTTAACTCCTACCTCTTAAAGGGACCGAGAAAAAATGACCTTTTCTGCACTCCAATGTAAGTCAATGGGGCGATTTTTTGGCTATGTGCTAGAAATGAAATTCAGTGCGGATTGGATGACAGGCACCCTAGGCACCCAGGATCGGCTTTAGTTTCACGTGTATCTCTTAAGCCGGCAGAGAAAACCCACCTGATATGCGCTCCACACAATTGAATAGAGACGCCGTTGATTTTCTATGGGAATTGCAGAAATGACTTCTAAGCCTCAAAATAATGACTTTTTTTCCTAAGGTGGTAGGAATGAAACTCAGTGCGGGCTGGATGGGGTCCCCCCTGGGCACCGCAGACCTAAGCTTGTTTAACTCCTACCTCTTAAAGGGACCGAGAAAAAATGACCTTTTCTGCACTCCAATGTAAGTCAATGGGGCGATTTTTTGGCTATGTGCTAGAAATGAAATTCAGTGCGGATTGGATGACAGGCACCCTAGGCACCCAGGATCGGCTTTAGTTTCACGTGTATCTCTTAAGCCGGCAGAGAAAACCCACCTGATATGCGCTCCACACAATTGAATAGAGACGCCGTTGATTTTCTATGGGAATTGCAGAAATGACTTCTAAGCCTCAAAATAATGACTTTTTTTCCTAAGGTGGTAGGAATGAAACTCAGTGCGGGCTGGATGGGGTCCCCCCTGGGCACCGCAGACCTAAGCTTGTTTAACTCCTACCTCTTAAAGGGACCGAGAAAAAATGACCTTTTCTGCACTCCAATGTAAGTCAATGGGGCGATTTTTTGGCTATGTGCTAGAAATGAAATTCAGTGCGGATTGGATGACAGGCACCCTAGGCACCCAGGATCGGCTTTAGTTTCACGTGTATCTCTTAAGCCGGCAGAGAAAACCCACCTGATATGCGCTCCACACAATTGAATAGAGACGCCGTTGATTTTCTATGGGAATTGCAGAAATGACTTCTAAGCCTCAAAATAATGACTTTTTTTCCTAAGGTGGTAGGAATGAAACTCAGTGCGGGCTGGATGGGGTCCCCCCTGGGCACCGCAGACCTAAGCTTGTTTAACTCCTACCTCTTAAAGGGACCGAGAAAAAATGACCTTTTCTGCACTCCAATGTAAGTCAATGGGGCGATTTTTTGGCTATGTGCTAGAAATGAAATTCAGTGCGGATTGGATGACAGGCACCCTAGGCACCCAGGATCGGCTTTAGTTTCACGTGTATCTCTTAAGCCGGCAGAGAAAACCCACCTGATATGCGCTCCACACAATTGAATAGAGACGCCGTTGATTTTCTATGGGAATTGCAGAAATGACTTCTAAGCCTCAAAATAATGACTTTTTTTCCTAAGGTGGTAGGAATGAAACTCAGTGCGGGCTGGATGGGGTCCCCCCTGGGCACCGCAGACCTAAGCTTGTTTAACTCCTACCTCTTAAAGGGACCGAGAAAAAATGACCTTTTCTGCACTCCAATGTAAGTCAATGGGGCGATTTTTTGGCTATGTGCTAGAAATGAAATTCAGTGCGGATTGGATGACAGGCACCCTAGGCACCCAGGATCGGCTTTAGTTTCACGTGTATCTCTTAAGCCGGCAGAGAAAACCCACCTGATATGCGCTCCACACAATTGAATAGAGACGCCGTTGATTTTCTATGGGAATTGCAGAAATGACTTCTAAGCCTCAAAATAATGACTTTTTTTCCTAAGGTGGTAGGAATGAAACTCAGTGCGGGCTGGATGGGGTCCCCCCTGGGCACCGCAGACCTAAGCTTGTTTAACTCCTACCTCTTAAAGGGACCGAGAAAAAATGACCTTTTCTGCACTCCAATGTAAGTCAATGGGGCGATTTTTTGGCTATGTGCTAGAAATGAAATTCAGTGCGGATTGGATGACAGGCACCCTAGGCACCCAGGATCGGCTTTAGTTTCACGTGTATCTCTTAAGCCGGCAGAGAAAACCCACCTGATATGCGCTCCACACAATTGAATAGAGACGCCGTTGATTTTCTATGGGAATTGCAGAAATGACTTCTAAGCCTCAAAATAATGACTTTTTTTCCTAAGGTGGTAGGAATGAAACTCAGTGCGGGCTGGATGGGGTCCCCCCTGGGCACCGCAGACCTAAGCTTGTTTAACTCCTACCTCTTAAAGGGACCGAGAAAAAATGACCTTTTCTGCACTCCAATGTAAGTCAATGGGGCGATTTTTTGGCTATGTGCTAGAAATGAAATTCAGTGCGGATTGGATGACAGGCACCCTAGGCACCCAGGATCGGCTTTAGTTTCACGTGTATCTCTTAAGCCGGCAGAGAAAACCCACCTGATATGCGCTCCACACAATTGAATAGAGACGCCGTTGATTTTCTATGGGAATTGCAGAAATGACTTCTAAGCCTCAAAATAATGACTTTTTTTCCTAAGGTGGTAGGAATGAAACTCAGTGCGGGCTGGATGGGGTCCCCCCTGGGCACCGCAGACCTAAGCTTGTTTAACTCCTACCTCTTAAAGGGACCGAGAAAAAATGACCTTTTCTGCACTCCAATGTAAGTCAATGGGGCGATTTTTTGGCTATGTGCTAGAAATGAAATTCAGTGCGGATTGGATGACAGGCACCCTAGGCACCCAGGATCGGCTTTAGTTTCACGTGTATCTCTTAAGCCGGCAGAGAAAACCCACCTGATATGCGCTCCACACAATTGAATAGAGACGCCGTTGATTTTCTATGGGAATTGCAGAAATGACTTCTAAGCCTCAAAATAATGACTTTTTTTCCTAAGGTGGTAGGAATGAAACTCAGTGCGGGCTGGATGGGGTCCCCCCTGGGCACCGCAGACCTAAGCTTGTTTAACTCCTACCTCTTAAAGGGACCGAGAAAAAATGACCTTTTCTGCACTCCAATGTAAGTCAATGGGGCGATTTTTTGGCTATGTGCTAGAAATGAAATTCAGTGCGGATTGGATGACAGGCACCCTAGGCACCCAGGATCGGCTTTAGTTTCACGTGTATCTCTTAAGCCGGCAGAGAAAACCCACCTGATATGCGCTCCACACAATTGAATAGAGACGCCGTTGATTTTCTATGGGAATTGCAGAAATGACTTCTAAGCCTCAAAATAATGACTTTTTTTCCTAAGGTGGTAGGAATGAAACTCAGTGCGGGCTGGATGGGGTCCCCCCTGGGCACCGCAGACCTAAGCTTGTTTAACTCCTACCTCTTAAAGGGACCGAGAAAAAATGACCTTTTCTGCACTCCAATGTAAGTCAATGGGGCGATTTTTTGGCTATGTGCTAGAAATGAAATTCAGTGCGGATTGGATGACAGGCACCCTAGGCACCCAGGATCGGCTTTAGTTTCACGTGTATCTCTTAAGCCGGCAGAGAAAACCCACCTGATATGCGCTCCACACAATTGAATAGAGACGCCGTTGATTTTCTATGGGAATTGCAGAAATGACTTCTAAGCCTCAAAATAATGACTTTTTTTCCTAAGGTGGTAGGAATGAAACTCAGTGCGGGCTGGATGGGGTCCCCCCTGGGCACCGCAGACCTAAGCTTGTTTAACTCCTACCTCTTAAAGGGACCGAGAAAAAATGACCTTTTCTGCACTCCAATGTAAGTCAATGGGGCGATTTTTTGGCTATGTGCTAGAAATGAAATTCAGTGCGGATTGGATGACAGGCACCCTAGGCACCCAGGATCGGCTTTAGTTTCACGTGTATCTCTTAAGCCGGCAGAGAAAACCCACCTGATATGCGCTCCACACAATTGAATAGAGACGCCGTTGATTTTCTATGGGAATTGCAGAAATGACTTCTAAGCCTCAAAATAATGACTTTTTTTCCTAAGGTGGTAGGAATGAAACTCAGTGCGGGCTGGATGGGGTCCCCCCTGGGCACCGCAGACCTAAGCTTGTTTAACTCCTACCTCTTAAAGGGACCGAGAAAAAATGACCTTTTCTGCACTCCAATGTAAGTCAATGGGGCGATTTTTTGGCTATGTGCTAGAAATGAAATTCAGTGCGGATTGGATGACAGGCACCCTAGGCACCCAGGATCGGCTTTAGTTTCACGTGTATCTCTTAAGCCGGCAGAGAAAACCCACCTGATATGCGCTCCACACAATTGAATAGAGACGCCGTTGATTTTCTATGGGAATTGCAGAAATGACTTCTAAGCCTCAAAATAATGACTTTTTTTCCTAAGGTGGTAGGAATGAAACTCAGTGCGGGCTGGATGGGGTCCCCCCTGGGCACCGCAGACCTAAGCTTGTTTAACTCCTACCTCTTAAAGGGACCGAGAAAAAATGACCTTTTCTGCACTCCAATGTAAGTCAATGGGGCGATTTTTTGGCTATGTGCTAGAAATGAAATTCAGTGCGGATTGGATGACAGGCACCCTAGGCACCCAGGATCGGCTTTAGTTTCACGTGTATCTCTTAAGCCGGCAGAGAAAACCCACCTGATATGCGCTCCACACAATTGAATAGAGACGCCGTTGATTTTCTATGGGAATTGCAGAAATGACTTCTAAGCCTCAAAATAATGACTTTTTTTCCTAAGGTGGTAGGAATGAAACTCAGTGCGGGCTGGATGGGGTCCCCCCTGGGCACCGCAGACCTAAGCTTGTTTAACTCCTACCTCTTAAAGGGACCGAGAAAAAATGACCTTTTCTGCACTCCAATGTAAGTCAATGGGGCGATTTTTTGGCTATGTGCTAGAAATGAAATTCAGTGCGGATTGGATGACAGGCACCCTAGGCACCCAGGATCGGCTTTAGTTTCACGTGTATCTCTTAAGCCGGCAGAGAAAACCCACCTGATATGCGCTCCACACAATTGAATAGAGACGCCGTTGATTTTCTATGGGAATTGCAGAAATGACTTCTAAGCCTCAAAATAATGACTTTTTTTCCTAAGGTGGTAGGAATGAAACTCAGTGCGGGCTGGATGGGGTCCCCCCTGGGCACCGCAGACCTAAGCTTGTTTAACTCCTACCTCTTAAAGGGACCGAGAAAAAATGACCTTTTCTGCACTCCAATGTAAGTCAATGGGGCGATTTTTTGGCTATGTGCTAGAAATGAAATTCAGTGCGGATTGGATGACAGGCACCCTAGGCACCCAGGATCGGCTTTAGTTTCACGTGTATCTCTTAAGCCGGCAGAGAAAACCCACCTGATATGCGCTCCACACAATTGAATAGAGACGCCGTTGATTTTCTATGGGAATTGCAGAAATGACTTCTAAGCCTCAAAATAATGACTTTTTTTCCTAAGGTGGTAGGAATGAAACTCAGTGCGGGCTGGATGGGGTCCCCCCTGGGCACCGCAGACCTAAGCTTGTTTAACTCCTACCTCTTAAAGGGACCGAGAAAAAATGACCTTTTCTGCACTCCAATGTAAGTCAATGGGGCGATTTTTTGGCTATGTGCTAGAAATGAAATTCAGTGCGGATTGGATGACAGGCACCCTAGGCACCCAGGATCGGCTTTAGTTTCACGTGTATCTCTTAAGCCGGCAGAGAAAACCCACCTGATATGCGCTCCACACAATTGAATAGAGACGCCGTTGATTTTCTATGGGAATTGCAGAAATGACTTCTAAGCCTCAAAATAATGACTTTTTTTCCTAAGGTGGTAGGAATGAAACTCAGTGCGGGCTGGATGGGGTCCCCCCTGGGCACCGCAGACCTAAGCTTGTTTAACTCCTACCTCTTAAAGGGACCGAGAAAAAATGACCTTTTCTGCACTCCAATGTAAGTCAATGGGGCGATTTTTTGGCTATGTGCTAGAAATGAAATTCAGTGCGGATTGGATGACAGGCACCCTAGGCACCCAGGATCGGCTTTAGTTTCACGTGTATCTCTTAAGCCGGCAGAGAAAACCCACCTGATATGCGCTCCACACAATTGAATAGAGACGCCGTTGATTTTCTATGGGAATTGCAGAAATGACTTCTAAGCCTCAAAATAATGACTTTTTTTCCTAAGGTGGTAGGAATGAAACTCAGTGCGGGCTGGATGGGGTCCCCCCTGGGCACCGCAGACCTAAGCTTGTTTAACTCCTACCTCTTAAAGGGACCGAGAAAAAATGACCTTTTCTGCACTCCAATGTAAGTCAATGGGGCGATTTTTTGGCTATGTGCTAGAAATGAAATTCAGTGCGGATTGGATGACAGGCACCCTAGGCACCCAGGATCGGCTTTAGTTTCACGTGTATCTCTTAAGCCGGCAGAGAAAACCCACCTGATATGCGCTCCACACAATTGAATAGAGACGCCGTTGATTTTCTATGGGAATTGCAGAAATGACTTCTAAGCCTCAAAATAATGACTTTTTTTCCTAAGGTGGTAGGAATGAAACTCAGTGCGGGCTGGATGGGGTCCCCCCTGGGCACCGCAGACCTAAGCTTGTTTAACTCCTACCTCTTAAAGGGACCGAGAAAAAATGACCTTTTCTGCACTCCAATGTAAGTCAATGGGGCGATTTTTTGGCTATGTGCTAGAAATGAAATTCAGTGCGGATTGGATGACAGGCACCCTAGGCACCCAGGATCGGCTTTAGTTTCACGTGTATCTCTTAAGCCGGCAGAGAAAACCCACCTGATATGCGCTCCACACAATTGAATAGAGACGCCGTTGATTTTCTATGGGAATTGCAGAAATGACTTCTAAGCCTCAAAATAATGACTTTTTTTCCTAAGGTGGTAGGAATGAAACTCAGTGCGGGCTGGATGGGGTCCCCCCTGGGCACCGCAGACCTAAGCTTGTTTAACTCCTACCTCTTAAAGGGACCGAGAAAAAATGACCTTTTCTGCACTCCAATGTAAGTCAATGGGGCGATTTTTTGGCTATGTGCTAGAAATGAAATTCAGTGCGGATTGGATGACAGGCACCCTAGGCACCCAGGATCGGCTTTAGTTTCACGTGTATCTCTTAAGCCGGCAGAGAAAACCCACCTGATATGCGCTCCACACAATTGAATAGAGACGCCGTTGATTTTCTATGGGAATTGCAGAAATGACTTCTAAGCCTCAAAATAATGACTTTTTTTCCTAAGGTGGTAGGAATGAAACTCAGTGCGGGCTGGATGGGGTCCCCCCTGGGCACCGCAGACCTAAGCTTGTTTAACTCCTACCTCTTAAAGGGACCGAGAAAAAATGACCTTTTCTGCACTCCAATGTAAGTCAATGGGGCGATTTTTTGGCTATGTGCTAGAAATGAAATTCAGTGCGGATTGGATGACAGGCACCCTAGGCACCCAGGATCGGCTTTAGTTTCACGTGTATCTCTTAAGCCGGCAGAGAAAACCCACCTGATATGCGCTCCACACAATTGAATAGAGACGCCGTTGATTTTCTATGGGAATTGCAGAAATGACTTCTAAGCCTCAAAATAATGACTTTTTTTCCTAAGGTGGTAGGAATGAAACTCAGTGCGGGCTGGATGGGGTCCCCCCTGGGCACCGCAGACCTAAGCTTGTTTAACTCCTACCTCTTAAAGGGACCGAGAAAAAATGACCTTTTCTGCACTCCAATGTAAGTCAATGGGGCGATTTTTTGGCTATGTGCTAGAAATGAAATTCAGTGCGGATTGGATGACAGGCACCCTAGGCACCCAGGATCGGCTTTAGTTTCACGTGTATCTCTTAAGCCGGCAGAGAAAACCCACCTGATATGCGCTCCACACAATTGAATAGAGACGCCGTTGATTTTCTATGGGAATTGCAGAAATGACTTCTAAGCCTCAAAATAATGACTTTTTTTCCTAAGGTGGTAGGAATGAAACTCAGTGCGGGCTGGATGGGGTCCCCCCTGGGCACCGCAGACCTAAGCTTGTTTAACTCCTACCTCTTAAAGGGACCGAGAAAAAATGACCTTTTCTGCACTCCAATGTAAGTCAATGGGGCGATTTTTTGGCTATGTGCTAGAAATGAAATTCAGTGCGGATTGGATGACAGGCACCCTAGGCACCCAGGATCGGCTTTAGTTTCACGTGTATCTCTTAAGCCGGCAGAGAAAACCCACCTGATATGCGCTCCACACAATTGAATAGAGACGCCGTTGATTTTCTATGGGAATTGCAGAAATGACTTCTAAGCCTCAAAATAATGACTTTTTTTCCTAAGGTGGTAGGAATGAAACTCAGTGCGGGCTGGATGGGGTCCCCCCTGGGCACCGCAGACCTAAGCTTGTTTAACTCCTACCTCTTAAAGGGACCGAGAAAAAATGACCTTTTCTGCACTCCAATGTAAGTCAATGGGGCGATTTTTTGGCTATGTGCTAGAAATGAAATTCAGTGCGGATTGGATGACAGGCACCCTAGGCACCCAGGATCGGCTTTAGTTTCACGTGTATCTCTTAAGCCGGCAGAGAAAACCCACCTGATATGCGCTCCACACAATTGAATAGAGACGCCGTTGATTTTCTATGGGAATTGCAGAAATGACTTCTAAGCCTCAAAATAATGACTTTTTTTCCTAAGGTGGTAGGAATGAAACTCAGTGCGGGCTGGATGGGGTCCCCCCTGGGCACCGCAGACCTAAGCTTGTTTAACTCCTACCTCTTAAAGGGACCGAGAAAAAATGACCTTTTCTGCACTCCAATGTAAGTCAATGGGGCGATTTTTTGGCTATGTGCTAGAAATGAAATTCAGTGCGGATTGGATGACAGGCACCCTAGGCACCCAGGATCGGCTTTAGTTTCACGTGTATCTCTTAAGCCGGCAGAGAAAACCCACCTGATATGCGCTCCACACAATTGAATAGAGACGCCGTTGATTTTCTATGGGAATTGCAGAAATGACTTCTAAGCCTCAAAATAATGACTTTTTTTCCTAAGGTGGTAGGAATGAAACTCAGTGCGGGCTGGATGGGGTCCCCCCTGGGCACCGCAGACCTAAGCTTGTTTAACTCCTACCTCTTAAAGGGACCGAGAAAAAATGACCTTTTCTGCACTCCAATGTAAGTCAATGGGGCGATTTTTTGGCTATGTGCTAGAAATGAAATTCAGTGCGGATTGGATGACAGGCACCCTAGGCACCCAGGATCGGCTTTAGTTTCACGTGTATCTCTTAAGCCGGCAGAGAAAACCCACCTGATATGCGCTCCACACAATTGAATAGAGACGCCGTTGATTTTCTATGGGAATTGCAGAAATGACTTCTAAGCCTCAAAATAATGACTTTTTTTCCTAAGGTGGTAGGAATGAAACTCAGTGCGGGCTGGATGGGGTCCCCCCTGGGCACCGCAGACCTAAGCTTGTTTAACTCCTACCTCTTAAAGGGACCGAGAAAAAATGACCTTTTCTGCACTCCAATGTAAGTCAATGGGGCGATTTTTTGGCTATGTGCTAGAAATGAAATTCAGTGCGGATTGGATGACAGGCACCCTAGGCACCCAGGATCGGCTTTAGTTTCACGTGTATCTCTTAAGCCGGCAGAGAAAACCCACCTGATATGCGCTCCACACAATTGAATAGAGACGCCGTTGATTTTCTATGGGAATTGCAGAAATGACTTCTAAGCCTCAAAATAATGACTTTTTTTCCTAAGGTGGTAGGAATGAAACTCAGTGCGGGCTGGATGGGGTCCCCCCTGGGCACCGCAGACCTAAGCTTGTTTAACTCCTACCTCTTAAAGGGACCGAGAAAAAATGACCTTTTCTGCACTCCAATGTAAGTCAATGGGGCGATTTTTTGGCTATGTGCTAGAAATGAAATTCAGTGCGGATTGGATGACAGGCACCCTAGGCACCCAGGATCGGCTTTAGTTTCACGTGTATCTCTTAAGCCGGCAGAGAAAACCCACCTGATATGCGCTCCACACAATTGAATAGAGACGCCGTTGATTTTCTATGGGAATTGCAGAAATGACTTCTAAGCCTCAAAATAATGACTTTTTTTCCTAAGGTGGTAGGAATGAAACTCAGTGCGGGCTGGATGGGGTCCCCCCTGGGCACCGCAGACCTAAGCTTGTTTAACTCCTACCTCTTAAAGGGACCGAGAAAAAATGACCTTTTCTGCACTCCAATGTAAGTCAATGGGGCGATTTTTTGGCTATGTGCTAGAAATGAAATTCAGTGCGGATTGGATGACAGGCACCCTAGGCACCCAGGATCGGCTTTAGTTTCACGTGTATCTCTTAAGCCGGCAGAGAAAACCCACCTGATATGCGCTCCACACAATTGAATAGAGACGCCGTTGATTTTCTATGGGAATTGCAGAAATGACTTCTAAGCCTCAAAATAATGACTTTTTTTCCTAAGGTGGTAGGAATGAAACTCAGTGCGGGCTGGATGGGGTCCCCCCTGGGCACCGCAGACCTAAGCTTGTTTAACTCCTACCTCTTAAAGGGACCGAGAAAAAATGACCTTTTCTGCACTCCAATGTAAGTCAATGGGGCGATTTTTTGGCTATGTGCTAGAAATGAAATTCAGTGCGGATTGGATGACAGGCACCCTAGGCACCCAGGATCGGCTTTAGTTTCACGTGTATCTCTTAAGCCGGCAGAGAAAACCCACCTGATATGCGCTCCACACAATTGAATAGAGACGCCGTTGATTTTCTATGGGAATTGCAGAAATGACTTCTAAGCCTCAAAATAATGACTTTTTTTCCTAAGGTGGTAGGAATGAAACTCAGTGCGGGCTGGATGGGGTCCCCCCTGGGCACCGCAGACCTAAGCTTGTTTAACTCCTACCTCTTAAAGGGACCGAGAAAAAATGACCTTTTCTGCACTCCAATGTAAGTCAATGGGGCGATTTTTTGGCTATGTGCTAGAAATGAAATTCAGTGCGGATTGGATGACAGGCACCCTAGGCACCCAGGATCGGCTTTAGTTTCACGTGTATCTCTTAAGCCGGCAGAGAAAACCCACCTGATATGCGCTCCACACAATTGAATAGAGACGCCGTTGATTTTCTATGGGAATTGCAGAAATGACTTCTAAGCCTCAAAATAATGACTTTTTTTCCTAAGGTGGTAGGAATGAAACTCAGTGCGGGCTGGATGGGGTCCCCCCTGGGCACCGCAGACCTAAGCTTGTTTAACTCCTACCTCTTAAAGGGACCGAGAAAAAATGACCTTTTCTGCACTCCAATGTAAGTCAATGGGGCGATTTTTTGGCTATGTGCTAGAAATGAAATTCAGTGCGGATTGGATGACAGGCACCCTAGGCACCCAGGATCGGCTTTAGTTTCACGTGTATCTCTTAAGCCGGCAGAGAAAACCCACCTGATATGCGCTCCACACAATTGAATAGAGACGCCGTTGATTTTCTATGGGAATTGCAGAAATGACTTCTAAGCCTCAAAATAATGACTTTTTTTCCTAAGGTGGTAGGAATGAAACTCAGTGCGGGCTGGATGGGGTCCCCCCTGGGCACCGCAGACCTAAGCTTGTTTAACTCCTACCTCTTAAAGGGACCGAGAAAAAATGACCTTTTCTGCACTCCAATGTAAGTCAATGGGGCGATTTTTTGGCTATGTGCTAGAAATGAAATTCAGTGCGGATTGGATGACAGGCACCCTAGGCACCCAGGATCGGCTTTAGTTTCACGTGTATCTCTTAAGCCGGCAGAGAAAACCCACCTGATATGCGCTCCACACAATTGAATAGAGACGCCGTTGATTTTCTATGGGAATTGCAGAAATGACTTCTAAGCCTCAAAATAATGACTTTTTTTCCTAAGGTGGTAGGAATGAAACTCAGTGCGGGCTGGATGGGGTCCCCCCTGGGCACCGCAGACCTAAGCTTGTTTAACTCCTACCTCTTAAAGGGACCGAGAAAAAATGACCTTTTCTGCACTCCAATGTAAGTCAATGGGGCGATTTTTTGGCTATGTGCTAGAAATGAAATTCAGTGCGGATTGGATGACAGGCACCCTAGGCACCCAGGATCGGCTTTAGTTTCACGTGTATCTCTTAAGCCGGCAGAGAAAACCCACCTGATATGCGCTCCACACAATTGAATAGAGACGCCGTTGATTTTCTATGGGAATTGCAGAAATGACTTCTAAGCCTCAAAATAATGACTTTTTTTCCTAAGGTGGTAGGAATGAAACTCAGTGCGGGCTGGATGGGGTCCCCCCTGGGCACCGCAGACCTAAGCTTGTTTAACTCCTACCTCTTAAAGGGACCGAGAAAAAATGACCTTTTCTGCACTCCAATGTAAGTCAATGGGGCGATTTTTTGGCTATGTGCTAGAAATGAAATTCAGTGCGGATTGGATGACAGGCACCCTAGGCACCCAGGATCGGCTTTAGTTTCACGTGTATCTCTTAAGCCGGCAGAGAAAACCCACCTGATATGCGCTCCACACAATTGAATAGAGACGCCGTTGATTTTCTATGGGAATTGCAGAAATGACTTCTAAGCCTCAAAATAATGACTTTTTTTCCTAAGGTGGTAGGAATGAAACTCAGTGCGGGCTGGATGGGGTCCCCCCTGGGCACCGCAGACCTAAGCTTGTTTAACTCCTACCTCTTAAAGGGACCGAGAAAAAATGACCTTTTCTGCACTCCAATGTAAGTCAATGGGGCGATTTTTTGGCTATGTGCTAGAAATGAAATTCAGTGCGGATTGGATGACAGGCACCCTAGGCACCCAGGATCGGCTTTAGTTTCACGTGTATCTCTTAAGCCGGCAGAGAAAACCCACCTGATATGCGCTCCACACAATTGAATAGAGACGCCGTTGATTTTCTATGGGAATTGCAGAAATGACTTCTAAGCCTCAAAATAATGACTTTTTTTCCTAAGGTGGTAGGAATGAAACTCAGTGCGGGCTGGATGGGGTCCCCCCTGGGCACCGCAGACCTAAGCTTGTTTAACTCCTACCTCTTAAAGGGACCGAGAAAAAATGACCTTTTCTGCACTCCAATGTAAGTCAATGGGGCGATTTTTTGGCTATGTGCTAGAAATGAAATTCAGTGCGGATTGGATGACAGGCACCCTAGGCACCCAGGATCGGCTTTAGTTTCACGTGTATCTCTTAAGCCGGCAGAGAAAACCCACCTGATATGCGCTCCACACAATTGAATAGAGACGCCGTTGATTTTCTATGGGAATTGCAGAAATGACTTCTAAGCCTCAAAATAATGACTTTTTTTCCTAAGGTGGTAGGAATGAAACTCAGTGCGGGCTGGATGGGGTCCCCCCTGGGCACCGCAGACCTAAGCTTGTTTAACTCCTACCTCTTAAAGGGACCGAGAAAAAATGACCTTTTCTGCACTCCAATGTAAGTCAATGGGGCGATTTTTTGGCTATGTGCTAGAAATGAAATTCAGTGCGGATTGGATGACAGGCACCCTAGGCACCCAGGATCGGCTTTAGTTTCACGTGTATCTCTTAAGCCGGCAGAGAAAACCCACCTGATATGCGCTCCACACAATTGAATAGAGACGCCGTTGATTTTCTATGGGAATTGCAGAAATGACTTCTAAGCCTCAAAATAATGACTTTTTTTCCTAAGGTGGTAGGAATGAAACTCAGTGCGGGCTGGATGGGGTCCCCCCTGGGCACCGCAGACCTAAGCTTGTTTAACTCCTACCTCTTAAAGGGACCGAGAAAAAATGACCTTTTCTGCACTCCAATGTAAGTCAATGGGGCGATTTTTTGGCTATGTGCTAGAAATGAAATTCAGTGCGGATTGGATGACAGGCACCCTAGGCACCCAGGATCGGCTTTAGTTTCACGTGTATCTCTTAAGCCGGCAGAGAAAACCCACCTGATATGCGCTCCACACAATTGAATAGAGACGCCGTTGATTTTCTATGGGAATTGCAGAAATGACTTCTAAGCCTCAAAATAATGACTTTTTTTCCTAAGGTGGTAGGAATGAAACTCAGTGCGGGCTGGATGGGGTCCCCCCTGGGCACCGCAGACCTAAGCTTGTTTAACTCCTACCTCTTAAAGGGACCGAGAAAAAATGACCTTTTCTGCACTCCAATGTAAGTCAATGGGGCGATTTTTTGGCTATGTGCTAGAAATGAAATTCAGTGCGGATTGGATGACAGGCACCCTAGGCACCCAGGATCGGCTTTAGTTTCACGTGTATCTCTTAAGCCGGCAGAGAAAACCCACCTGATATGCGCTCCACACAATTGAATAGAGACGCCGTTGATTTTCTATGGGAATTGCAGAAATGACTTCTAAGCCTCAAAATAATGACTTTTTTTCCTAAGGTGGTAGGAATGAAACTCAGTGCGGGCTGGATGGGGTCCCCCCTGGGCACCGCAGACCTAAGCTTGTTTAACTCCTACCTCTTAAAGGGACCGAGAAAAAATGACCTTTTCTGCACTCCAATGTAAGTCAATGGGGCGATTTTTTGGCTATGTGCTAGAAATGAAATTCAGTGCGGATTGGATGACAGGCACCCTAGGCACCCAGGATCGGCTTTAGTTTCACGTGTATCTCTTAAGCCGGCAGAGAAAACCCACCTGATATGCGCTCCACACAATTGAATAGAGACGCCGTTGATTTTCTATGGGAATTGCAGAAATGACTTCTAAGCCTCAAAATAATGACTTTTTTTCCTAAGGTGGTAGGAATGAAACTCAGTGCGGGCTGGATGGGGTCCCCCCTGGGCACCGCAGACCTAAGCTTGTTTAACTCCTACCTCTTAAAGGGACCGAGAAAAAATGACCTTTTCTGCACTCCAATGTAAGTCAATGGGGCGATTTTTTGGCTATGTGCTAGAAATGAAATTCAGTGCGGATTGGATGACAGGCACCCTAGGCACCCAGGATCGGCTTTAGTTTCACGTGTATCTCTTAAGCCGGCAGAGAAAACCCACCTGATATGCGCTCCACACAATTGAATAGAGACGCCGTTGATTTTCTATGGGAATTGCAGAAATGACTTCTAAGCCTCAAAATAATGACTTTTTTTCCTAAGGTGGTAGGAATGAAACTCAGTGCGGGCTGGATGGGGTCCCCCCTGGGCACCGCAGACCTAAGCTTGTTTAACTCCTACCTCTTAAAGGGACCGAGAAAAAATGACCTTTTCTGCACTCCAATGTAAGTCAATGGGGCGATTTTTTGGCTATGTGCTAGAAATGAAATTCAGTGCGGATTGGATGACAGGCACCCTAGGCACCCAGGATCGGCTTTAGTTTCACGTGTATCTCTTAAGCCGGCAGAGAAAACCCACCTGATATGCGCTCCACACAATTGAATAGAGACGCCGTTGATTTTCTATGGGAATTGCAGAAATGACTTCTAAGCCTCAAAATAATGACTTTTTTTCCTAAGGTGGTAGGAATGAAACTCAGTGCGGGCTGGATGGGGTCCCCCCTGGGCACCGCAGACCTAAGCTTGTTTAACTCCTACCTCTTAAAGGGACCGAGAAAAAATGACCTTTTCTGCACTCCAATGTAAGTCAATGGGGCGATTTTTTGGCTATGTGCTAGAAATGAAATTCAGTGCGGATTGGATGACAGGCACCCTAGGCACCCAGGATCGGCTTTAGTTTCACGTGTATCTCTTAAGCCGGCAGAGAAAACCCACCTGATATGCGCTCCACACAATTGAATAGAGACGCCGTTGATTTTCTATGGGAATTGCAGAAATGACTTCTAAGCCTCAAAATAATGACTTTTTTTCCTAAGGTGGTAGGAATGAAACTCAGTGCGGGCTGGATGGGGTCCCCCCTGGGCACCGCAGACCTAAGCTTGTTTAACTCCTACCTCTTAAAGGGACCGAGAAAAAATGACCTTTTCTGCACTCCAATGTAAGTCAATGGGGCGATTTTTTGGCTATGTGCTAGAAATGAAATTCAGTGCGGATTGGATGACAGGCACCCTAGGCACCCAGGATCGGCTTTAGTTTCACGTGTATCTCTTAAGCCGGCAGAGAAAACCCACCTGATATGCGCTCCACACAATTGAATAGAGACGCCGTTGATTTTCTATGGGAATTGCAGAAATGACTTCTAAGCCTCAAAATAATGACTTTTTTTCCTAAGGTGGTAGGAATGAAACTCAGTGCGGGCTGGATGGGGTCCCCCCTGGGCACCGCAGACCTAAGCTTGTTTAACTCCTACCTCTTAAAGGGACCGAGAAAAAATGACCTTTTCTGCACTCCAATGTAAGTCAATGGGGCGATTTTTTGGCTATGTGCTAGAAATGAAATTCAGTGCGGATTGGATGACAGGCACCCTAGGCACCCAGGATCGGCTTTAGTTTCACGTGTATCTCTTAAGCCGGCAGAGAAAACCCACCTGATATGCGCTCCACACAATTGAATAGAGACGCCGTTGATTTTCTATGGGAATTGCAGAAATGACTTCTAAGCCTCAAAATAATGACTTTTTTTCCTAAGGTGGTAGGAATGAAACTCAGTGCGGGCTGGATGGGGTCCCCCCTGGGCACCGCAGACCTAAGCTTGTTTAACTCCTACCTCTTAAAGGGACCGAGAAAAAATGACCTTTTCTGCACTCCAATGTAAGTCAATGGGGCGATTTTTTGGCTATGTGCTAGAAATGAAATTCAGTGCGGATTGGATGACAGGCACCCTAGGCACCCAGGATCGGCTTTAGTTTCACGTGTATCTCTTAAGCCGGCAGAGAAAACCCACCTGATATGCGCTCCACACAATTGAATAGAGACGCCGTTGATTTTCTATGGGAATTGCAGAAATGACTTCTAAGCCTCAAAATAATGACTTTTTTTCCTAAGGTGGTAGGAATGAAACTCAGTGCGGGCTGGATGGGGTCCCCCTGGGCACCGCAGACCTAAGCTTGTTTAACTCCTACCTCTTAAAGGGACCGAGAAAAAATGACCTTTTCTGCACTCCAATGTAAGTCAATGGGGCGATTTTTTGGCTATGTGCTAGAAATGAAATTCAGTGCGGATTGGATGACAGGCACCCTAGGCACCCAGGATCGGCTTTAGTTTCACGTGTATCTCTTAAGCCGGCAGAGAAAACCCACCTGATATGCGCTCCACACAATTGAATAGAGACGCCGTTGATTTTCTATGGGAATTGCAGAAATGACTTCTAAGCCTCAAAATAATGACTTTTTTTCCTAAGGTGGTAGGAATGAAACTCAGTGCGGGCTGGATGGGGTCCCCCCTGGGCACCGCAGACCTAAGCTTGTTTAACTCCTACCTCTTAAAGGGACCGAGAAAAAATGACCTTTTCTGCACTCCAATGTAAGTCAATGGGGCGATTTTTTGGCTATGTGCTAGAAATGAAATTCAGTGCGGATTGGATGACAGGCACCCTAGGCACCCAGGATCGGCTTTAGTTTCACGTGTATCTCTTAAGCCGGCAGAGAAAACCCACCTGATATGCGCTCCACACAATTGAATAGAGACGCCGTTGATTTTCTATGGGAATTGCAGAAATGACTTCTAAGCCTCAAAATAATGACTTTTTTTCCTAAGGTGGTAGGAATGAAACTCAGTGCGGGCTGGATGGGGTCCCCCCTGGGCACCGCAGACCTAAGCTTGTTTAACTCCTACCTCTTAAAGGGACCGAGAAAAAATGACCTTTTCTGCACTCCAATGTAAGTCAATGGGGCGATTTTTTGGCTATGTGCTAGAAATGAAATTCAGTGCGGATTGGATGACAGGCACCCTAGGCACCCAGGATCGGCTTTAGTTTCACGTGTATCTCTTAAGCCGGCAGAGAAAACCCACCTGATATGCGCTCCACACAATTGAATAGAGACGCCGTTGATTTTCTATGGGAATTGCAGAAATGACTTCTAAGCCTCAAAATAATGACTTTTTTTCCTAAGGTGGTAGGAATGAAACTCAGTGCGGGCTGGATGGGGTCCCCCCTGGGCACCGCAGACCTAAGCTTGTTTAACTCCTACCTCTTAAAGGGACCGAGAAAAAATGACCTTTTCTGCACTCCAATGTAAGTCAATGGGGCGATTTTTTGGCTATGTGCTAGAAATGAAATTCAGTGCGGATTGGATGACAGGCACCCTAGGCACCCAGGATCGGCTTTAGTTTCACGTGTATCTCTTAAGCCGGCAGAGAAAACCCACCTGATATGCGCTCCACACAATTGAATAGAGACGCCGTTGATTTTCTATGGGAATTGCAGAAATGACTTCTAAGCCTCAAAATAATGACTTTTTTTCCTAAGGTGGTAGGAATGAAACTCAGTGCGGGCTGGATGGGGTCCCCCCTGGGCACCGCAGACCTAAGCTTGTTTAACTCCTACCTCTTAAAGGGACCGAGAAAAAATGACCTTTTCTGCACTCCAATGTAAGTCAATGGGGCGATTTTTTGGCTATGTGCTAGAAATGAAATTCAGTGCGGATTGGATGACAGGCACCCTAGGCACCCAGGATCGGCTTTAGTTTCACGTGTATCTCTTAAGCCGGCAGAGAAAACCCACCTGATATGCGCTCCACACAATTGAATAGAGACGCCGTTGATTTTCTATGGGAATTGCAGAAATGACTTCTAAGCCTCAAAATAATGACTTTTTTTCCTAAGGTGGTAGGAATGAAACTCAGTGCGGGCTGGATGGGGTCCCCCCTGGGCACCGCAGACCTAAGCTTGTTTAACTCCTACCTCTTAAAGGGACCGAGAAAAAATGACCTTTTCTGCACTCCAATGTAAGTCAATGGGGCGATTTTTTGGCTATGTGCTAGAAATGAAATTCAGTGCGGATTGGATGACAGGCACCCTAGGCACCCAGGATCGGCTTTAGTTTCACGTGTATCTCTTAAGCCGGCAGAGAAAACCCACCTGATATGCGCTCCACACAATTGAATAGAGACGCCGTTGATTTTCTATGGGAATTGCAGAAATGACTTCTAAGCCTCAAAATAATGACTTTTTTTCCTAAGGTGGTAGGAATGAAACTCAGTGCGGGCTGGATGGGGTCCCCCCTGGGCACCGCAGACCTAAGCTTGTTTAACTCCTACCTCTTAAAGGGACCGAGAAAAAATGACCTTTTCTGCACTCCAATGTAAGTCAATGGGGCGATTTTTTGGCTATGTGCTAGAAATGAAATTCAGTGCGGATTGGATGACAGGCACCCTAGGCACCCAGGATCGGCTTTAGTTTCACGTGTATCTCTTAAGCCGGCAGAGAAAACCCACCTGATATGCGCTCCACACAATTGAATAGAGACGCCGTTGATTTTCTATGGGAATTGCAGAAATGACTTCTAAGCCTCAAAATAATGACTTTTTTTCCTAAGGTGGTAGGAATGAAACTCAGTGCGGGCTGGATGGGGTCCCCCCTGGGCACCGCAGACCTAAGCTTGTTTAACTCCTACCTCTTAAAGGGACCGAGAAAAAATGACCTTTTCTGCACTCCAATGTAAGTCAATGGGGCGATTTTTTGGCTATGTGCTAGAAATGAAATTCAGTGCGGATTGGATGACAGGCACCCTAGGCACCCAGGATCGGCTTTAGTTTCACGTGTATCTCTTAAGCCGGCAGAGAAAACCCACCTGATATGCGCTCCACACAATTGAATAGAGACGCCGTTGATTTTCTATGGGAATTGCAGAAATGACTTCTAAGCCTCAAAATAATGACTTTTTTTCCTAAGGTGGTAGGAATGAAACTCAGTGCGGGCTGGATGGGGTCCCCCCTGGGCACCGCAGACCTAAGCTTGTTTAACTCCTACCTCTTAAAGGGACCGAGAAAAAATGACCTTTTCTGCACTCCAATGTAAGTCAATGGGGCGATTTTTTGGCTATGTGCTAGAAATGAAATTCAGTGCGGATTGGATGACAGGCACCCTAGGCACCCAGGATCGGCTTTAGTTTCACGTGTATCTCTTAAGCCGGCAGAGAAAACCCACCTGATATGCGCTCCACACAATTGAATAGAGACGCCGTTGATTTTCTATGGGAATTGCAGAAATGACTTCTAAGCCTCAAAATAATGACTTTTTTTCCTAAGGTGGTAGGAATGAAACTCAGTGCGGGCTGGATGGGGTCCCCCCTGGGCACCGCAGACCTAAGCTTGTTTAACTCCTACCTCTTAAAGGGACCGAGAAAAAATGACCTTTTCTGCACTCCAATGTAAGTCAATGGGGCGATTTTTTGGCTATGTGCTAGAAATGAAATTCAGTGCGGATTGGATGACAGGCACCCTAGGCACCCAGGATCGGCTTTAGTTTCACGTGTATCTCTTAAGCCGGCAGAGAAAACCCACCTGATATGCGCTCCACACAATTGAATAGAGACGCCGTTGATTTTCTATGGGAATTGCAGAAATGACTTCTAAGCCTCAAAATAATGACTTTTTTTCCTAAGGTGGTAGGAATGAAACTCAGTGCGGGCTGGATGGGGTCCCCCCTGGGCACCGCAGACCTAAGCTTGTTTAACTCCTACCTCTTAAAGGGACCGAGAAAAAATGACCTTTTCTGCACTCCAATGTAAGTCAATGGGGCGATTTTTTGGCTATGTGCTAGAAATGAAATTCAGTGCGGATTGGATGACAGGCACCCTAGGCACCCAGGATCGGCTTTAGTTTCACGTGTATCTCTTAAGCCGGCAGAGAAAACCCACCTGATATGCGCTCCACACAATTGAATAGAGACGCCGTTGATTTTCTATGGGAATTGCAGAAATGACTTCTAAGCCTCAAAATAATGACTTTTTTTCCTAAGGTGGTAGGAATGAAACTCAGTGCGGGCTGGATGGGGTCCCCCCTGGGCACCGCAGACCTAAGCTTGTTTAACTCCTACCTCTTAAAGGGACCGAGAAAAAATGACCTTTTCTGCACTCCAATGTAAGTCAATGGGGCGATTTTTTGGCTATGTGCTAGAAATGAAATTCAGTGCGGATTGGATGACAGGCACCCTAGGCACCCAGGATCGGCTTTAGTTTCACGTGTATCTCTTAAGCCGGCAGAGAAAACCCACCTGATATGCGCTCCACACAATTGAATAGAGACGCCGTTGATTTTCTATGGGAATTGCAGAAATGACTTCTAAGCCTCAAAATAATGACTTTTTTTCCTAAGGTGGTAGGAATGAAACTCAGTGCGGGCTGGATGGGGTCCCCCTGGGCACCGCAGACCTAAGCTTGTTTAACTCCTACCTCTTAAAGGGACCGAGAAAAAATGACCTTTTCTGCACTCCAATGTAAGTCAATGGGGCGATTTTTTGGCTATGTGCTAGAAATGAAATTCAGTGCGGATTGGATGACAGGCACCCTAGGCACCCAGGATCGGCTTTAGTTTCACGTGTATCTCTTAAGCCGGCAGAGAAAACCCACCTGATATGCGCTCCACACAATTGAATAGAGACGCCGTTGATTTTCTATGGGAATTGCAGAAATGACTTCTAAGCCTCAAAATAATGACTTTTTTTCCTAAGGTGGTAGGAATGAAACTCAGTGCGGGCTGGATGGGGTCCCCCCTGGGCACCGCAGACCTAAGCTTGTTTAACTCCTACCTCTTAAAGGGACCGAGAAAAAATGACCTTTTCTGCACTCCAATGTAAGTCAATGGGGCGATTTTTTGGCTATGTGCTAGAAATGAAATTCAGTGCGGATTGGATGACAGGCACCCTAGGCACCCAGGATCGGCTTTAGTTTCACGTGTATCTCTTAAGCCGGCAGAGAAAACCCACCTGATATGCGCTCCACACAATTGAATAGAGACGCCGTTGATTTTCTATGGGAATTGCAGAAATGACTTCTAAGCCTCAAAATAATGACTTTTTTTCCTAAGGTGGTAGGAATGAAACTCAGTGCGGGCTGGATGGGGTCCCCCTGGGCACCGCAGACCTAAGCTTGTTTAACTCCTACCTCTTAAAGGGACCGAGAAAAAATGACCTTTTCTGCACTCCAATGTAAGTCAATGGGGCGATTTTTTGGCTATGTGCTAGAAATGAAATTCAGTGCGGATTGGATGACAGGCACCCTAGGCACCCAGGATCGGCTTTAGTTTCACGTGTATCTCTTAAGCCGGCAGAGAAAACCCACCTGATATGCGCTCCACACAATTGAATAGAGACGCCGTTGATTTTCTATGGGAATTGCAGAAATGACTTCTAAGCCTCAAAATAATGACTTTTTTTCCTAAGGTGGTAGGAATGAAACTCAGTGCGGGCTGGATGGGGTCCCCCCTGGGCACCGCAGACCTAAGCTTGTTTAACTCCTACCTCTTAAAGGGACCGAGAAAAAATGACCTTTTCTGCACTCCAATGTAAGTCAATGGGGCGATTTTTTGGCTATGTGCTAGAAATGAAATTCAGTGCGGATTGGATGACAGGCACCCTAGGCACCCAGGATCGGCTTTAGTTTCACGTGTATCTCTTAAGCCGGCAGAGAAAACCCACCTGATATGCGCTCCACACAATTGAATAGAGACGCCGTTGATTTTCTATGGGAATTGCAGAAATGACTTCTAAGCCTCAAAATAATGACTTTTTTTCCTAAGGTGGTAGGAATGAAACTCAGTGCGGGCTGGATGGGGTCCCCCCTGGGCACCGCAGACCTAAGCTTGTTTAACTCCTACCTCTTAAAGGGACCGAGAAAAAATGACCTTTTCTGCACTCCAATGTAAGTCAATGGGGCGATTTTTTGGCTATGTGCTAGAAATGAAATTCAGTGCGGATTGGATGACAGGCACCCTAGGCACCCAGGATCGGCTTTAGTTTCACGTGTATCTCTTAAGCCGGCAGAGAAAACCCACCTGATATGCGCTCCACACAATTGAATAGAGACGCCGTTGATTTTCTATGGGAATTGCAGAAATGACTTCTAAGCCTCAAAATAATGACTTTTTTTCCTAAGGTGGTAGGAATGAAACTCAGTGCGGGCTGGATGGGGTCCCCCCTGGGCACCGCAGACCTAAGCTTGTTTAACTCCTACCTCTTAAAGGGACCGAGAAAAAATGACCTTTTCTGCACTCCAATGTAAGTCAATGGGGCGATTTTTTGGCTATGTGCTAGAAATGAAATTCAGTGCGGATTGGATGACAGGCACCCTAGGCACCCAGGATCGGCTTTAGTTTCACGTGTATCTCTTAAGCCGGCAGAGAAAACCCACCTGATATGCGCTCCACACAATTGAATAGAGACGCCGTTGATTTTCTATGGGAATTGCAGAAATGACTTCTAAGCCTCAAAATAATGACTTTTTTTCCTAAGGTGGTAGGAATGAAACTCAGTGCGGGCTGGATGGGGTCCCCCCTGGGCACCGCAGACCTAAGCTTGTTTAACTCCTACCTCTTAAAGGGACCGAGAAAAAATGACCTTTTCTGCACTCCAATGTAAGTCAATGGGGCGATTTTTTGGCTATGTGCTAGAAATGAAATTCAGTGCGGATTGGATGACAGGCACCCTAGGCACCCAGGATCGGCTTTAGTTTCACGTGTATCTCTTAAGCCGGCAGAGAAAACCCACCTGATATGCGCTCCACACAATTGAATAGAGACGCCGTTGATTTTCTATGGGAATTGCAGAAATGACTTCTAAGCCTCAAAATAATGACTTTTTTTCCTAAGGTGGTAGGAATGAAACTCAGTGCGGGCTGGATGGGGTCCCCCCTGGGCACCGCAGACCTAAGCTTGTTTAACTCCTACCTCTTAAAGGGACCGAGAAAAAATGACCTTTTCTGCACTCCAATGTAAGTCAATGGGGCGATTTTTTGGCTATGTGCTAGAAATGAAATTCAGTGCGGATTGGATGACAGGCACCCTAGGCACCCAGGATCGGCTTTAGTTTCACGTGTATCTCTTAAGCCGGCAGAGAAAACCCACCTGATATGCGCTCCACACAATTGAATAGAGACGCCGTTGATTTTCTATGGGAATTGCAGAAATGACTTCTAAGCCTCAAAATAATGACTTTTTTTCCTAAGGTGGTAGGAATGAAACTCAGTGCGGGCTGGATGGGGTCCCCCCTGGGCACCGCAGACCTAAGCTTGTTTAACTCCTACCTCTTAAAGGGACCGAGAAAAAATGACCTTTTCTGCACTCCAATGTAAGTCAATGGGGCGATTTTTTGGCTATGTGCTAGAAATGAAATTCAGTGCGGATTGGATGACAGGCACCCTAGGCACCCAGGATCGGCTTTAGTTTCACGTGTATCTCTTAAGCCGGCAGAGAAAACCCACCTGATATGCGCTCCACACAATTGAATAGAGACGCCGTTGATTTTCTATGGGAATTGCAGAAATGACTTCTAAGCCTCAAAATAATGACTTTTTTTCCTAAGGTGGTAGGAATGAAACTCAGTGCGGGCTGGATGGGGTCCCCCCTGGGCACCGCAGACCTAAGCTTGTTTAACTCCTACCTCTTAAAGGGACCGAGAAAAAATGACCTTTTCTGCACTCCAATGTAAGTCAATGGGGCGATTTTTTGGCTATGTGCTAGAAATGAAATTCAGTGCGGATTGGATGACAGGCACCCTAGGCACCCAGGATCGGCTTTAGTTTCACGTGTATCTCTTAAGCCGGCAGAGAAAACCCACCTGATATGCGCTCCACACAATTGAATAGAGACGCCGTTGATTTTCTATGGGAATTGCAGAAATGACTTCTAAGCCTCAAAATAATGACTTTTTTTCCTAAGGTGGTAGGAATGAAACTCAGTGCGGGCTGGATGGGGTCCCCCCTGGGCACCGCAGACCTAAGCTTGTTTAACTCCTACCTCTTAAAGGGACCGAGAAAAAATGACCTTTTCTGCACTCCAATGTAAGTCAATGGGGCGATTTTTTGGCTATGTGCTAGAAATGAAATTCAGTGCGGATTGGATGACAGGCACCCTAGGCACCCAGGATCGGCTTTAGTTTCACGTGTATCTCTTAAGCCGGCAGAGAAAACCCACCTGATATGCGCTCCACACAATTGAATAGAGACGCCGTTGATTTTCTATGGGAATTGCAGAAATGACTTCTAAGCCTCAAAATAATGACTTTTTTTCCTAAGGTGGTAGGAATGAAACTCAGTGCGGGCTGGATGGGGTCCCCCCTGGGCACCGCAGACCTAAGCTTGTTTAACTCCTACCTCTTAAAGGGACCGAGAAAAAATGACCTTTTCTGCACTCCAATGTAAGTCAATGGGGCGATTTTTTGGCTATGTGCTAGAAATGAAATTCAGTGCGGATTGGATGACAGGCACCCTAGGCACCCAGGATCGGCTTTAGTTTCACGTGTATCTCTTAAGCCGGCAGAGAAAACCCACCTGATATGCGCTCCACACAATTGAATAGAGACGCCGTTGATTTTCTATGGGAATTGCAGAAATGACTTCTAAGCCTCAAAATAATGACTTTTTTTCCTAAGGTGGTAGGAATGAAACTCAGTGCGGGCTGGATGGGGTCCCCCCTGGGCACCGCAGACCTAAGCTTGTTTAACTCCTACCTCTTAAAGGGACCGAGAAAAAATGACCTTTTCTGCACTCCAATGTAAGTCAATGGGGCGATTTTTTGGCTATGTGCTAGAAATGAAATTCAGTGCGGATTGGATGACAGGCACCCTAGGCACCCAGGATCGGCTTTAGTTTCACGTGTATCTCTTAAGCCGGCAGAGAAAACCCACCTGATATGCGCTCCACACAATTGAATAGAGACGCCGTTGATTTTCTATGGGAATTGCAGAAATGACTTCTAAGCCTCAAAATAATGACTTTTTTTCCTAAGGTGGTAGGAATGAAACTCAGTGCGGGCTGGATGGGGTCCCCCCTGGGCACCGCAGACCTAAGCTTGTTTAACTCCTACCTCTTAAAGGGACCGAGAAAAAATGACCTTTTCTGCACTCCAATGTAAGTCAATGGGGCGATTTTTTGGCTATGTGCTAGAAATGAAATTCAGTGCGGATTGGATGACAGGCACCCTAGGCACCCAGGATCGGCTTTAGTTTCACGTGTATCTCTTAAGCCGGCAGAGAAAACCCACCTGATATGCGCTCCACACAATTGAATAGAGACGCCGTTGATTTTCTATGGGAATTGCAGAAATGACTTCTAAGCCTCAAAATAATGACTTTTTTTCCTAAGGTGGTAGGAATGAAACTCAGTGCGGGCTGGATGGGGTCCCCCTGGGCACCGCAGACCTAAGCTTGTTTAACTCCTACCTCTTAAAGGGACCGAGAAAAAATGACCTTTTCTGCACTCCAATGTAAGTCAATGGGGCGATTTTTTGGCTATGTGCTAGAAATGAAATTCAGTGCGGATTGGATGACAGGCACCCTAGGCACCCAGGATCGGCTTTAGTTTCACGTGTATCTCTTAAGCCGGCAGAGAAAACCCACCTGATATGCGCTCCACACAATTGAATAGAGACGCCGTTGATTTTCTATGGGAATTGCAGAAATGACTTCTAAGCCTCAAAATAATGACTTTTTTTCCTAAGGTGGTAGGAATGAAACTCAGTGCGGGCTGGATGGGGTCCCCCCTGGGCACCGCAGACCTAAGCTTGTTTAACTCCTACCTCTTAAAGGGACCGAGAAAAAATGACCTTTTCTGCACTCCAATGTAAGTCAATGGGGCGATTTTTTGGCTATGTGCTAGAAATGAAATTCAGTGCGGATTGGATGACAGGCACCCTAGGCACCCAGGATCGGCTTTAGTTTCACGTGTATCTCTTAAGCCGGCAGAGAAAACCCACCTGATATGCGCTCCACACAATTGAATAGAGACGCCGTTGATTTTCTATGGGAATTGCAGAAATGACTTCTAAGCCTCAAAATAATGACTTTTTTTCCTAAGGTGGTAGGAATGAAACTCAGTGCGGGCTGGATGGGGTCCCCCTGGGCACCGCAGACCTAAGCTTGTTTAACTCCTACCTCTTAAAGGGACCGAGAAAAAATGACCTTTTCTGCACTCCAATGTAAGTCAATGGGGCGATTTTTTGGCTATGTGCTAGAAATGAAATTCAGTGCGGATTGGATGACAGGCACCCTAGGCACCCAGGATCGGCTTTAGTTTCACGTGTATCTCTTAAGCCGGCAGAGAAAACCCACCTGATATGCGCTCCACACAATTGAATAGAGACGCCGTTGATTTTCTATGGGAATTGCAGAAATGACTTCTAAGCCTCAAAATAATGACTTTTTTTCCTAAGGTGGTAGGAATGAAACTCAGTGCGGGCTGGATGGGGTCCCCCTGGGCACCGCAGACCTAAGCTTGTTTAACTCCTACCTCTTAAAGGGACCGAGAAAAAATGACCTTTTCTGCACTCCAATGTAAGTCAATGGGGCGATTTTTTGGCTATGTGCTAGAAATGAAATTCAGTGCGGATTGGATGACAGGCACCCTAGGCACCCAGGATCGGCTTTAGTTTCACGTGTATCTCTTAAGCCGGCAGAGAAAACCCACCTGATATGCGCTCCACACAATTGAATAGAGACGCCGTTGATTTTCTATGGGAATTGCAGAAATGACTTCTAAGCCTCAAAATAATGACTTTTTTTCCTAAGGTGGTAGGAATGAAACTCAGTGCGGGCTGGATGGGGTCCCCCTGGGCACCGCAGACCTAAGCTTGTTTAACTCCTACCTCTTAAAGGGACCGAGAAAAAATGACCTTTTCTGCACTCCAATGTAAGTCAATGGGGCGATTTTTTGGCTATGTGCTAGAAATGAAATTCAGTGCGGATTGGATGACAGGCACCCTAGGCACCCAGGATCGGCTTTAGTTTCATGTGTATCTCTTAAGCCGGCAGAGAAAACCCACCTGATATGCGCTCCACACAATTGAATAGAGACGCCGTTGATTTTCTATGGGAATTGCAGAAATGACTTCTAAGCCTCAAAATAATGACTTTTTTTCCTAAGGTGGTAGGAATGAAACTCAGTGCGGGCTGGATGGGGTCCCCCTGGGCACCGCAGACCTAAGCTTGTTTAACTCCTACCTCTTAAAGGGACCGAGAAAAAATGACCTTTTCTGCACTCCAATGTAAGTCAATGGGGCGATTTTTTGGCTATGTGCTAGAAATGAAATTCAGTGCGGATTGGATGACAGGCACCCTGGGGCCCAGGATCGGCTTTAGTTTCATGTGTATCTCTTAAGCCGGCAGAGAAAACCCACCTGATATGCGCTCCACACAATTGAATAGAGACGCGCGTGATTTTCTATGGGAATTGCAGAAATGACTTCTAAGCCTCAAAATAATGACTTTTTTTCCTAAGGTGGTAGGAATGAAACTCAGTGCGGGCTGGATGGGGTCCCCCTGGGCACCGCAGACCTAAGCTTGTTTAACTCCTACCTCTTAAAGGGACCGAGAAAAAATGACCTTTTCTGCACTCCAATGTAAGTCAATGGGGCGATTTTTTGGCTATGTGCTAGAAATGAAATTCAGTGCGGATTGGATGACAGGCACCCTAGGACCCAGGATCGGCTTAAGAGATTCACGTGTATCTCTTAAGCCGGCAGAGAAAACCCACCTGATATGCGCTCCACACAATTGAATAGAGACGCCGTTGATTTTCTATGGGAATTGCAGAAATGACTTCTAAGCCTCAAAATAATGACTTTTTTTCCTAAGGTGGTAGGAATGAAACTCAGTGCGGGCTGGATGGGGTCCCCCTGGGCACCGCAGACCTAAGCTTGTTTAACTCCTACCTCTTAAAGGGACCGAGAAAAAATGACCTTTTCTGCACTCCAATGTAAGTCAATGGGGCGATTTTTTGGCTATGTGCTAGAAATGAAATTCAGTGCGGATTGGATGACAGGCACCCTGGGCACCCAGGATCGGCTTTAGTTTCACGTGTATCTCTTAAGCCGGCAGAGAAAACCCACCTGATATGCGCTCCACACAATTGAATAGAGACGCCGTTGATTTTCTATGGGAATTGCAGAAATGACTTCTAAGCCTCAAAATACTGACTTTTTTTCCTAAGGTGGTAGGAATGAAACTCAGTGCGGGCTGGATGGGGTCCCCCCTGGGCACCGCAGACCTAAGCTTGTTTAACTCCTACCTCTTAAAGGGACCGAGAAAAAAATGACCTTTTCTGCACTCCAATGTAAGTCAATGGGGCGATTTTTTGGCTATGTGCTAGAAATGAAATTCAGTGCGGATTGGATGACAGGCACCCTAGGCACCCAGGATCGGCTTTAGTTTCACGTGTATCTCTTAAGCCGGCAGAGAAAACCCACCTGATATGCGCTCCACACAATTGAATAGAGACGCCGTTGATTTTCTATGGGAATTGCAGAAATGACTTCTAAGCCTCAAAATAATGACTTTTTTCCTAAGGTGGTAGGAATGAAACTCAGTGCGGGCTGGATGGGGTCCCCCTGGGCACCGCAGACCTAAGCTTGTTTAACTCCTACCTCTTAAAGGGACCGAGAAAAAAATTTCTGCACTTTCAATTGACAATGCTAGTATTTTGGGCGATATTTTTTGCTAGTGCTAGAAATGAAATCAGTGCGGATTGGATGACAGGCACCCTGGGGACCCAGGATCGGCTTTAGTTTCATGTGTATCTCTTAAGCCGGCAGAGAAAACCCACCTGATATGCGCGCTCCACACAATTGAATAGAGACGCCGTTGATTTTCTATGGGAATTGCAGAAATGACTTCTAAGCCTCAAAATAATGACTTTTTTTCCTAAGGTGGTAGGAATGAAACTCAGTGCGGGCTGGATGGGGTTCCCCCTGGGCACCGCAGACCTAAGCTTGTTTAACTCCTACCTCTTAAAGGGACCGAGAAAAAATGACCTTTTCTGCACTCCAATGTAAGTCAATGGGGCGATTTTTTGGCTATGTGCTAGAAATGAAATTCAGTGCGGATTGGATGACAGGCACCCTAGGCACCCAGGATCGGCTTTAGTTTCACGTGTATCTCTTAAGCCGGCAGAGAAACCCACCTGATATGCGCTCCACACAATTGAATAGAGACGCCGTTGATTTTCTATGGGAATTGCAGAAATGACTTCTAAGCCTCAAAATAATGACTTTTTTTCCTAAGGTGGTAGGAATGAAACTCAGTGCGGGCTGGATGGGTTCCCCCTGGGCACCGCAGACCTAAGCTTGTTTAACTCCTACCTCTTAAAGGGACCGAGAAAAAATGATTTTTTCTGCACTCCAATGTAAGTCAATGGGGCGATTTTTTGGCTATGTGCTAGAAATGAAATTCAGTGCGGATTGGATGACAGGCACCCTAGGGGGGGGTGGGGGAGGGGGGA